>NW_015551034.1:812562-877864 GCF_001515605.1 Sinocyclocheilus anshuiensis | reverse complement strand
TCACGAAAACAAATTCCTCGTATGTGTAAACATACCTGGCAATAAAGCTCATTCTGATTCTGATTCTGATTCTAAAAGTGTTTTTATAAGGTACTGATGGATATAATGACAGCTCTCGAGGAATTCAATCAGGGGCGCGTTTCCTAAACTATGGTTGCAAGTACTGTCATTACCAACATAGTTCAACGATTAGATAAAAAAAACATAGTTTGAACAAATACTCACAAATAACAAAGCAATTTTGTGTGGTTGGAACTAGAGCTCTTGACCTGTGGCTACATGCAGTTTCTTGTTAGTAGGACATGTGGACTTAGATCATGTTCTCAGGCACAATAAGCAAGCTAATGTACATTTTATATCCTTCCTTACATTCAAAAACAATCAGCGTCATTCTGAACCCCAGAGTATGACATTAAAAGGAAACCCATGATGAATCAAACATCAAATAAAGCAAAATGATTGGGAACAAAAATAGTGAAAATGATCAAACAGCATGTTCATTACAGAAGGATCTCAGAGAAATTATGTTGTTGTGAAAGCTGCAGACTGAATGAACCGCATGTATGCGGTGTCCCGTCTGGTTGCAGTAGATGAAATAATGAACTGGAAACAGAACAAAACCAACTCATTGTAAAACCAACACAGATAAAACATAACAGAACCCTGACATACAGCAATAAAGTCAATGCCAATCAGGGCCGTTGCTAGTGGGGTGAAAGGTGGTGACGATTATAGGGGCCCACGGCAGTTGGGGGCCCACGGCAGTTGGGGGCCCCCGGCGATTTCAACCGACTGCCCAAGGCCAGCATAAAAGATGATCACGACAGTTGACAGGCCACTGCTGTGTGTCGCCACGAAAGCTTATCATTTGCACATGTTTTTAAGCCTTTAAACATTCAATAGATTTTAAAGCATTCAAGAACAAGATGCGAAAAACTCAACTGAGTACTCACAAATCAGAATGCATGCAAACAGCAAACTGAGATCTCTTTCGCGTCTTCTTGCGCTTGAACAAACAAATACACCTCGCCAATTTAAACATGCAAGCACAAAACAACGTGAAAGAGCTTAATTCAGCAACAGCGCACTGCACAGCATGTACACAAAGAGTCTGCAAACACCGAATTGAGTTTTGCCTCTTCTTGCTCTTGAACCAACAAATACATACAAAATTATGTCAAAATACCTGTCTGAAAGTGAAAGTGAACCAACTCCAGCATAAAGCTAAAAACAGCCTAATTAATATGACTGAATTTGTATTTAACATAACAATTTAATAGAAACGTCATAAGTTACTACTTATAATGCTTACATTTCCACAGTTATTCAAAAAGCAGCTACAGAAAACGAGCAAAGAACATTTACGTTACCAAAGATCATCATCACTGACTAGCGCGAGTATATGCACTTTAAAAAACACGTTATAATCAGTGAAGCTTTCTTCACTGTATGAATCACATCTGCACTTTGTTGTTTATGATGAGAGAATTCACGAGAGAGCTGAATTCAGTCAGTGAGTGTGAGCATAACAAAACACTGCTGTTTCAGCGATGACTCATCTGAATGCCTCTGATTGGACGCTGCATTCATAAATTCAACGGAATCGTGTGAGATTGGTTATAACGCGCAACACTGTAAAAACGTGGAAAAAGAAATATGATGGAACAAATAAGCCCTAATATTAATTAGATGGTATTATGAGCCTGATAATAATAAAATTCATAGTAATAATAACAACAATAATAACAATAATCGTCTTGTTATAGTCAAAGGCATCAGCCTGACTATTGTCGATACACAATACTATCATCTATCGGCACAACCCTACTTTGTTCTATTTATTTATTTGTGCTATTTACAGGATTTCAAACAGGGCCCATGGGTAAAACCTGCACCAGGGCCCCGCAAACCCCAGCTACGGCCCTGATGCTAATTACATATTGCATAACGTGATGAGCATCTTTCTTTTGTTCATGTAAATGAACTCGGCCCATGGGTAAAACCTGCACCAGGGCCCCGCAAACCCCAGCTATGGCCCTGATGCCAATTACATATTGCATAACGTGATGAGCATCTTTCTTTTGTTCATGTAAATGAACTAAAATCTGTCATTACCTGTGATCTTGAATTGACTAATTAGCAGAAGTTATTACTCCACCACCTGCTTGTGAAGTCATTAACGACGGTCATAACATGGTTTAAGCGACAAGAGGTGTGAACATGTTACTGTGGTTTCAGGAAACAATCGTGACTTGCTATTTAGTTTCTCAAACTATGCATTTTACTATGATGGTTCAGCAGCAAGCTACATCGTTGTGTGGGAAACACACGCCTAAATTTCTTTTCCAAAGCTGGTTAATCAGAGAAGTCTTGCTGGCTGAGCTATCGTAATTTGGCAGCCTGCTATACAGCAGCAAACCATGCTGAGTAAAAGTCATCAAAAGTCTTTAAAAAAGGAGGATTTGAAAATATAATTAAAAACCATTATATTCAGGAAAAATTGTGGACTATACAAAATAAAGAACGGAACATTAAGTTAACTCAAGCCATGCTGGTGAGCATAGGGGAAAAGCTTTCAAATAGAAATGATCAATATTTATCCAAATGATCAATATTTATCGAAATGCCTTGAGTAATATTGATCTTCGTAAAGGAAGAGATCCTGCCGCTCTGCAAGCCGTTGTGCTGCAGGGATAGGTGGCTGTAGTTTGGTCATGTCTGGCCTGTGTTCCTACAGATGTGGGCTGCTATCTGGGTCAGCTGTAAGCAGTGCACACCCATCCAGGCCTGCAAAAGCCACAGAGGTTTTCGGGTGCAGTCAAGTAATCTAGCATTGCAGGGTGGGATCCAGACATCAGTGCATGACATTAGATTTACATCAGAACCTCTATGGAACGCAGAGTTTTCAGACTAATCATTTTAGACAGACCTGTACAAACTTAAGCAATGTGCCAAGCCTTCAAAAAGTGATTCAGTGTTGAATTACATGACAATCCAACAATAAATATGATTTATCATGAGTTGCAGAGCATAAAATTCCTTTTTATGGCTGTTAATTATTAACAGATTTAAGCTGTTACATTATTTAAATTTATTTGACTTGTATTGTTATTTGGTGTTTATTTGTAAAGACCACATTATAAGCAGAGTGTGTTCTATTTGAAGACAGTAAATTAGGAGGGGAGATACATTGTCTGCTGTATTACTGGCATACCAAATGAAAAATAGTCCAAATTAGAGGCTTAGAGTTTACCAACAAAAAAAATATGAAATTAGAAGTTTATTTCAAAAATAAAAGCATTACGACCACTGGCTGAATGTGTTACAGAAAACAACGGAGAAAAAAAGCCTCTTCCTTTTTCTGTGTAGTTACTTTTCTGTATATAGTCCTATGTTTTGTTATATTTTCTTGTGGTGTGGGGGTTAGTGAACACTTTGGGGTTATGAAAGGGGTTTTTGGTGTTCTTATACTGAAGATGTAATATAACGTATTGCAGAGTTCCTCAAATCTTGCCCTGGAGGGCCAATGCGCTGCAGAGTTTAGCGCCAACCCTGATCAAACTCACCTACCTGTGATTTTCTAATGATCCTGAAGACATTGATTAGCATGCTCAGGTGTGTTTGATTACGGTTAGAGCTAAACTCTGCAGGAAAGTGGATCTCGTGGGCCAGATTTGAGGATCCCTGATGTATTGTAATCAAGATCTGGAGATCAGATCTGTAGTTCATATGTCACATATGTCAAAACAATGTCAACAATTTAACATCAAGTTTTTCAAGTGATTACTTCATTCTTATTCCAGCCAGAATATCCCTTGTGGAAAGGACATACACTTCAGCTTTATACTTTTAAAAAGAGTAGGAAATAATATACTTTGAACAAAGTGGGAACTGAATGTAATGTTTCAGACACTTAATTTCAATTGCCTGAAAATGTCTTACTTTGAATTTATATTTAATGACATTAGCTGAACTATACAGTGCTTTTTTTTACCTACTTAAGTAGTTGTTAATTACATCTTTATGGAAATATGTGATTATATAATTACTTTAAAATATGGTTTTAAAATATTGTTTAAGTGTCTCTAAAAAGTCTTTGAAATATGTTTAAAGTGTACTGCCAAATGTACTGACAAGCTTTTATGGCAAACTAAAATATACTATTAAGAAAATAATTAGAAAATTAATTAATTAGAAAATATTAATGTCATTTCTAATGTTATATATTTAAATATATTTGTAATTACACATTTGTAATGATGCAGTTACAATTTAGTACATTTAACATATATTAACTTTACATGTACTATCAAATAACACACTACAGTTAAAATTATGTTCAAGTACTTTGCATGTGCTTTAGTATGTTAGCCAACACATCAAAATAGGTGAACTTCTTTAAAGCACAAAACATTGACAAAAGATGAAAACAATAATTTAAAATGCAAACTTGACAGTATTATGAAGTGCACTTTTACACACATTTAAGTGTCATGAAAGTCTATTCTAAGTACACTTTTATTTCATTAATATTATAGTATTTGCAATTGCATTTTTAAAAAGATTTACTATTGAGATTTGTAGTGCACATTTTAAGTAATTAAGCATACTTCTTTTTCACATGGCATGTTAACTCAAAAGTAGCATTTGCTTCAGTATAGTTTAGCGCAACATACAGTATTTTCTGAATCTTAAAGTTAAAGGGGTCATATGATGCTGCTAAAAATAACATTATTTTGTGTATTTGGTGTAATGAAATGTGTTTATGCGGTTTAAGGTTCAAAACACACATTATTTTCGGGCTAGCGTGAGGAACGGCGGGAGGGTTAGAGTGAGCAGAGGCGGGTATGCTTGAGAACGGCGTGGCCGGCTATTTCGGCAACCGGAAGGACATGTGACGACTCCGGGCTGGACTCTGCTTCGTCCACAGTGAAAGCCGATCCGGCGATCCAAAGCGCAAAGTTGTAGTATTTCCTCAGCAACCAGCACAGATCAGCTCCAGGCATGACGAAGCAGATATCGTCCTCTTTTGGAAGACCAAACAAAGTAGTTTCGCTTTCACAATGAAGCACACAGCGTCTTTACGACATGGCGGCGGCAACAACAAAACTACAGCGAGAATAAAAGTTACGCCTTCTTTCTTTGCGTGAACATTTGGGCGGTGTTATGCAAATCTTCCCACATAGCGACGTAGACGTGGGGGCGTGTTAGAACGAGCCGTTTTAGGTAGGTGTGGCTGACTCTTAACTTTTATAAAGAATATCTCTTTGGATTTGAGACTTTAGTCTTTGCAACTTTACAGATCTTCTTTATGCACCAAGAGCTTGTAACACTCCAAAGAGAAAGGAAAAATTTAAATCGCATCATATGACCCCTTTAAAAGTGAATTTGAGTAATTCACTTTAAACTCGAGATAACCTAAGCACATTTTAACATCAGCAGATTAAGTTGATGCAGGCCAAAAGCGCCCTACCTGCTTCCAGCACCCCTGCAAAGGACTGGAAAGTAGCACGTCTTGGCTGACTTTAAATTGCAGCATAGGGAAGAATGAATGTGATGAGTGGCAAAATGCAGTACAGACGAGTTCTGCATGTCATGGAAATAAAATCGGAAAATACTGCTGTTAAAGCAGAAACAAGTGTTGACTGAGTGTGGGGATATGGTTGCACATATGGTAGAGCAGTCGTGGTCAGAGAACCCACGGCTAGATGAGCGAAAACTGCGTAGCATGGCTGTACATATGGTGGAGAGCAGTGGGTGCTCTCTGACTCTGAAGGGAATGGTTCATTAGCTGGAGGACTTTTTGGGTGAGAGGTACATTCTTTAGTCGTGACTGCATGGAAATTCATAAACACAAATGAATGAGAGTGAAAAGCCTGGAAATAAACAATACTAAATAGCAAAAAAATCACTCAAATTATGTTTTATGCATAAACCCAATGACATTCAGTGAAGCTTATGATTAAAATGAGGAGGGGAAAAACTAATACTGCTCTAAATAATACGGAAGTTCTAAGCGGCCATGCATTATTATTTTTTTCCTTCTTGTTTTCTTGTGATCTCGACATAACTGTCAGACTTTGTTCCGTGTGTTGTGTGTGTTTTCCTCCCCCCACGTGCTCTGTTTATTTTTATGCCCTTATTTGGTCCTTCCCGTTCCTGTCCTTATGTGCATTTGTTCCAGGTGTTCCTTGTTTAGGTAATTTATTCCCAGGTGTGTCCCATTAGTTACTGTGTATTTAAAATGTGTTCTGCCCCTCGTTTCCCATCCGCTGTTAAATGTCATTTTGTGTTCCCTGTGATTTCCCATGTTCCTCACTTTGGTTTCATTAAAGACTTTGGAATTTGCTTTACTCCTCGCTCCTTCGTTCCCGTGCTCCCAGTGTGAATCGTGACAATAATGAGTTGTTTTCTCGTGATCTTGACATAACAAAAGTTGTTTTCTCGTTATCACAACTTAATTTTCTCGTGATTTTGACATAACAAGAGTTGTTTTCTCGTTGTCACGACTTAATTATTTTGTGATCTCGACATAACAAAAGTGGTTTTCTTGTGATCACGACTTTATTTTTGTCGTGATCTCGACATAACAAGAGTTGTTTTCTCATTATCACGACTTTATTTTCTCGTGCTTCACGACATAACAAAAGTTGTTTTCTCGTGATCATGACTTCATTTTCTCGTGTTCTCGACATAACAAAAGTTGTTTTCTCATTATCACGACTTTATTTTTGTCGTGATCTCGACATAACAAGAGTTGTTTTCTCGTTATCACGACTTAATTTTCTCGTGCTTCACGACATAACAAAAGTTGTTTTCTCGTGATCATGACTTAATTTTCTCATGTTCACGACATAACAAAAGTTGTTTTCTCGTGATCATGACTTAATTTTCTCATGTTCACGACATAACAAAAGTTGTTTTCTCGTGATCATGACTTAATTTTCTCATGTTCACGACATAACAAAAGTTGTTTTCTCGTGATCATGACTTAATTTTCTCATGTTCACGACATAACAAAAGTTGTTTTCTCATGATCACAACTTAATTTTCTCATGATCTCGACATAACAAAAGTTGTTTTCTCGTGATCACAACTTAATTTTCTCATGATCTCGACATAACAAAAGTTGTTTTCTCGTTATCACAACTTAATTTTCTCGACAACAGCATCCAAGCTTGTAACGCACATGATATCACAGCCCATCCTACATGACTAATAAAAACCACAAACAAATTATTATAATATATTAATATATATAATTTTATTTCAAACGAACAAGGAAAATTAAGTGAGTTGAATCCAAGCAACTTAAGATTTTTAGTTCTTCTTTGCACTCTTCTAAGACGCACCGTCTGCGCTTGCGGTGTTGAATGCTTTGTTGTTAGACCATTTAAACATGTTAATTACACAAATAAAATGTTTAGCATAGCCTAACTCTGGACAAAATCATCAGTGTTTGATTAGCCTATTTATTTTATTGTAGACGTTATTTCTAAGTGAAGTAACATTTGCTGAAATATCCATAAGAGCGCACGGTTATCTGTCTATCATTTGCGCCTCAAAGGGGGCATTCGAAAACGCTTAACGTTGCATAATGCGTTAGAGAGTGTTTTAAAAAGACCAAACTCAGTAAACACATTATTAATCAATTATAATAGCCTATGTACAGGCAAGCAGATGAGTCCAGGATGCGAACGCAATGCGTTTTTCTTATTGACTATTTCTATGGGTAAAACTCTTAAAGCGTTAAACGCATTGCATTCTTATTATGGGCTCATCTTCTTGTCTGTACATAGTATGAATTACTAATAATGTGTATACTGAGTTTTGTCTTTTAAAAACACTCTCAATTAACACATTAAGCCAGGTTAAGCATTTTAGCATGTCCCCGTCAAGGTTGCATTCATTATAATAGCAACAGTAGACTCACTATGCATTGTGTTTTAAAAATCAAATAATCATTAGCTGTGTCCGAAACCGCTCTGCGCTCCCTATCCACAATATAGTGCACTATATCAGGTGTCAGCCATTTTGTAGTGCTGTCCGAATTCTGAGTGAATGACTTCATTCCCTACATTCGTTCAATACTGTTTACCCACAATGCATTCTGATTTCGAGTGTACAACCGATGTACACTCGCCGAAGCACTATTTCCCACAATCCAATGCGGAGAACCGACGAGCTGGGTGAGAGAGCGGAAGCGTGCGAGTTTGAATGCCGTTTACATCTTTATTATTTCTGTTTTAATGTTTATTTCATGCATTATTTATATTAAAATATATTATGTAGCCATTAACTCAGTTTAATATTTTATTCATTTACTGAGGTGATTATGAACAAAGCAATGCAAAATAAATTAATAATATACCATCAATGAAACCACAAAGCTGATGCGGAGGTATGTACAATTACAATATAAAGTTATTTTAAGTGTTATTGCTATTAATATTATTTTCTAAAATAAGGTACATGTAATATAAAAGTACATATGATGAAGATGTTTCTCACGTGCAGTGTATACGTCACCATCCGAATCCGTTCACTTCATTTCGTTCACTCCTTTCTCATATAGTCCACTCAACTGCAATACACTATATAAGGATTAGTGAATGAATGAATGAGTGAGTGATTTCGGACACAGCTATTGTTAAAAGATTGTTTAAAAATTGTTAAACCAACTTTTTTATGTCGAGATCATGAGAAAATTAAGTCGTGCTCACGAGAAAACAACTTTTGTTATGTTGAGATCATGAGAAAATTAAGTCTTGATCACGAGAAAACAACTTTTGTTATGTCGAGATCATAAGAAAATTAAGTAGTGATGACGAGAAAACAACTTTTGTTATGACGAGATCACACGAAAATTAAGTCGTGATATCAAGAAAACAACTTTTGTTATGTCGAGATCACGAGAAAATTAAGTCGTGATCACGAGAAAAGAAAACAATTTATGTTGAGATCACGAGAAAATTAAGTTGTGATTACAAGAAAACAATTTGTTATGTCGAGATCATGGGAAAATTAAGTTGTGATCGCGAGAAAACAAAAAAAAATTATAATAATGCATGGCCGCTTAGAACTTCCATAAAATAATACTGCTTAAATATATAAAAATATAAATATATTAGTTTTAAGGATGTCTTTTTATTTACAAAAGTCTCGATTATGAGCCACTAAAATGCTTTTTGCAGTCCAGACAAGATGATTCACCGAGTTCAGTATGTGAAGTGAATAGACTTGTGAAATAGGAGAAGAGCCTTGTGATGGCAGGCTCAGGGCAGAGGAAGCGTTCACAGATAAACAGCCGTCAGCCTGAGGTGCTGTGTCCTCCATTCATCATGATGTCCATGAACAGAGACACCTCCTCTAATGAGCATCTCTTGTGGCAGGGCTGACTTCCTCTAGCAGGCTGCTGGATGGAGTGTATCTAAGAGATGTGATGTAGGGATGAAGCTTTTGTCACGATCAATCACCTTCAGCTAAAAGGAACCTATGGTTCACTACCCTTATTCTGGTTAACACCGTTTGTCAGCAAGGCTCTATCGGCACTACTGATCTTTCGCCAAATACACAGATCAGTCACCCAGGTGAACTGCATAATATGTTAAAATATTTGTCCTATCCTAGCTGAAAAGCAGAAATTACTGTACGAACTTTGTAGGTTGATTCCCTTGAGTGGTGTGTGGTGTTATCAAAACATTATGCTAATTGCTTCCAAAAAGCATTGTTAGACAACTAGGCCTATGTTCAGAAGATCTGTCATTACAAAAATGTGATGTGTGTTTCCAATGTTTCCTAAAACCATAGGTCAAATGGAAATTCACAAACAGCATTGCAAACTTGTGTCACTGGGACTAGAGCTCTTAACCTGTGGTTAGAAAAATAGATTCTTGCTACTGCTAGCGTGACGTGAACTAAAATAGATCATGCTCTGGAGCAAAATAACATGTAGTTCAATCTCAACCCCGGTTTACTGGAAAAAAATGCCTCCACCTACATTTTTGCAAAACTCTAAAAATGTACCTTTAAATACAATTCACTGCAGTTGAAATAAACACTGGAGGCAGTAAAACACCAATAACTTATAGCCATTTTACACAAATTATGATTACAAGGGGAAATTATTGATAATATAGACTTATTTTTGCACAATTTCTTGCATAATATTGTTATGACCTCAAAACACTTCTATAATTGTGCATGGTTTATAAACTAATAATGTTTACATCACATAACCAGCTTCATATATGGCTTTTCTAATGTAGTAAACTTGCTTGGTGGCTCACCTGGTAAAGCACTGCTCAAAGACTTGTAGAATCAAGAGAAAAAGGTATAGTTGCTTCAGCAAATGCACTTTATCCCTCGTTTGCTTTTGTTAACATTATTGGTTAGGTGTGTGGTTGGGTTTAGTGTAGGTGGAACATTATTTTTCCATACATGATTAATTAGCATTAACCTTTAAGTGCCACATATGTCTGAACGTGCCACATTTCACTCTTAAAGTGTCGTGAAACATGCAAGAAGAGAATGAAAGTGCTGTTTTTGAAGAGTGTGCATGTGCGAATGTGCTGTAGTGCCCTGGGAAAACCTATTGAATCAAATATCTGGAATTAAAGCAGCAACAACACAATTAGTAAGTTCTCAGAAGCCATGTTTGTTATTTACAGCAATAATTTGACATTCATTATATGGGAAACACACCCTAGTCTGACAACAGCAACACTGGTTCAACCAATGGTGTGAGTTTGGGGCGGGGCTATATGTTTGGCTGTCCAATGGCAGATGGGAGAAGTGTTTGGGAAACATGTTTGAAAACAGACATTATCTTTACAATTAAAGTACAATTTCTCTACAATTAACAAAAATTACTTGATGTTCAACATTTTGTGAGGACAATGTTTATTGCTATCCAGCCTAAGAAACAAAAGAACTGTAGACTATTTACGCTGCCAGTTGTTAAAGTCAGTCAGAATAACTTTACCTACATGACTAACGCTTCTTTCTCATACTTGCATTAGCTGTATTAAAAGCCTTTGTGTTGCTTTACCCACAAAACATGTTTTACAAACACTGAAAATAGCATTAGCCTGATCCAATTTAAAGAAAAAAATGCCAGATGGGCATGTTTTCGTTCCAAGACACACAGCAAAATGTTGGCTTGAAAATTTGGTATCGTAGATCTCCTCACATATCGGCCAAATGGAAGGAACATCTGCCAATTGCAGATGACATATTTAGCATGGAAACTGGCTGCTTCCAATCTATAGGTAATCTATCGGTCTACCCCAACCAACCCACTATCTAGTTAACAAATGTGTACCTATGCCAAGATACACAGCATATACATTTTCTGATTATGTTTACGGACATGTCGTCCTGTAGTCATTTCAGCTCATGCAATCATACTTGGATTCCTTTCAGAGAGATCGAAGTTAAGCTGTGCGAGTGACCTCAGAGTGAATGCAACCCAGATTCAAACAGCTTCAGTTTCAGTGTTTCTTGATCAATATACAGAAGTCCTGGTCTGATCAATGAAGGTTAACTCAAAACCCTCTCTCAATTTGTCACAGTATGTTTTGAGTAAACTGCCAACACCTTCACCTGTCCTTACTTGAGTGAGTTCAGAGATCTGGAAGCCTGCTAAGTACAGCATTTGTTCCAGAGGTGTATAAACATCCAAAAGTAAGGTAAGCACAGAGACATGTATTGCATTATCCAGGTTTTCAATGCAACATTAACTTCAAAACAAAAACAGATGGAGTGGTTTTGTGCGCTTGTCAAAGTCCATGCAGCAAAGAGAGAATACAAATTATGCATTGTTTACTGTAAACATCAGATAGGTTGAAATGCAATTGCACGAGCCTATTCTATATACTGTATTTCTCCAATTCAGGAAAACTGGCCTAATTTCTTTCACAGGCTCTGGAGGTGCTATTGATTTTTGTATCTCCAGAGTCCTAAACCCAGTATAAGTAGAGCAGAATACATCAAAGCACATTTACATCTCACAAAGACAGCCTTGAAGATGCACTTGGTTGCTTCTTTGTTATCTCCTCATGCTTAAAAGTTCATTTTTTGAAGCACCACACTTATTCGTGCCTCGCAGATGGACCTTATTACAGATTTCCGAAATGTTTCTGATCTGCGTTCTCAACATATTTATATATCAATTCACCACTGCATTTAAACATATTACTACAGAGGTCAATCCAGCCTGCTTTTCTAAGCAGAAATCCAGTTTTTGATCTTTAAGACCTTCTGTTTAACACATTCTGCGAATGTGAAATCAAATACATCCATTCAGAGTGATTTCATGACTAATTCCCAAATCATTCTTTAGAATAACTCTTGAAATTGGTTGTAATTAACCTATTTTATGATAGATGAGATAAAAACAGTATGGATATACCGAACAAAGACATTCCTCAGACAACCCCCATCACCATCCCCAGCACGCAGCAGCATTATGGAGGTGGACGTCCCGTGAGAATACAACGAGACGCCATCCAATAAAGAGGATTATAGATTCTAGCCTGTGCACCCAAGTGTTTCCAATGAAATAACCACCTCCTGCAAAAGTCATTAAAATTTAAACCATCCTTTCTTAGGGATATCGCCACACAGCATATATTACCCGCCGAATGAGTGGAAAACAATCTCTACCTTGACGTTGTGCATTAGGCTCACACTGGAGTGAAAAGTGTGCCTAATGCCGAGGGTTGTGTGTGTGGGTCAGTAGCGTGAGAGTGTGAATGTGTGTTTGTAGTGCAGAGAGAGAGAGAGGGATTTCTGGGTACACATTTTAAATGGTGACTTTAAGCTGCCATGAGAGGGAGTGGGATAATGTTACACATATTTTTGTAGGCTCTATTTTTGGCTGATATTCAATGGTTGATGAAACATTCATGGGGAAACACCATTGGCCGATGAGAGAAAATCTTTATCTAAGCACTTTGGGTCTTTATAGTGTGTGATGCCAATCGTGCCTCACGCCAATAAATGGAGAACTGCTGTTATTTGCATGGAAGTTATTTTATTCACTATTTCTTTGGAAATGGCAGTAGTTGGGAATCAAGCACTACACTGTAAAAAATTTGTTTGTTTTTTTTTGTTTTTTTTTTTACTTAAAGCAAAGATTATTGTGGTACTTTTCACAATAAAATTCTATTTCAGTCAAACAAATTTAATGTTTCATTCAACATGTTTCTCGCCATTTCTTTGTAATTGTGACATTTACTATCAATTTCCATTTACTTTACAATTTCCGAAGTAGTTTTTTTTTTTTTGATTTGCACTGCCATTTAAAAGTGTGGTGTCAGCAAGATTTTTTTAAAGAAATTAATACTTTGGTCCCACTTTATATTAGGTGGGCCTTTGTATAAGTACAGTTTACTTATTATGTTCATGTTGTATTGCAAAACACATTTGCTGCTATTGAGGTGGGATACGGGTAAGGTTAGGGACAGGTTTGGTGGTATGGGTAGGTTTAAAGGTGGGTTAAGGTGTAAGGGATAGGTCAAAAGTGTAATTATAAATGTTATTACAGAAATAATTACAGATGTAATTACATGCATGTACTTTAAAAAAATATAAGTACAATGTAAAAACATGCAAGTACACAATTAGTGCATTGCATCAAAGTATTACATGTAAGTACATAGTAGTTAAAGCCACTTAATATAAAGTGGGACCCATGCTTTTATTCAGCACAGATACATTACATTGATCAAAAATGACAGTAAAGACATGTATGTTCTTAAATATGTCCATTTCAAATAAAAGCTGTTCTTTTGAACTTTCTATTCATCAAATCATGAAAAAATTTATAAATGTATCATGGTTTTCGCAAAAACATTAAACATAAAAACTGTTTTCAACATTAATAATAGTCAGAAATGTTTCTTGAGCAGGAAATCATCATATATGAATGATTTCTGAGGGATCATGTGACAATTAACACTGGCGTAATGATGCTGAAAATGTAGATTTGCATCACAGGAATAAATTACATTTTAAAATGAGTGCTGTCAAACGATTATTCGCATCCAAAATTAAAGTTTTTGTTCACATAATATATGTGTGTGTATACTGTGTATATTTATTATGTATATATAAATACACACATGCAGTATATATTTAAAAAATATATTTACATGTATTTACATGCATATATTTATATTCATATAATTTAATTTTCATTTCTATAGTATTGTCCCTTGACAACATATAATAAAATGGTTGCTGAAATGTGAGGGGTGTACTCACTTTTGGAGATACTGTAGATATATATAGACACACACATACAGCATATATTATGAAAATATTTACATGTATTTACATGTATATATTTATATTCATATAATTTATATTATATATACATATATTTAATATATAAACCTAACATCTTTTTCTTAAATATATACAAGCATGTGTGTGTATTTATATATACATAATAAATATAAAGAGTACACTCACATATGTTACGTAAACAAAAACTATTATTCTGGATGCGATTAATCGTGATTAATCGTTTGACAGCACTATTTAAAATATTAATTTGTAATAAAAGTTATTTTAAATTGTAATAATATTTCACAATATTACTGGTTTTACTCTATTTTTGATTAAAAAAAATGCAGCCTTGGAGATCATAAAAGACTTTTTAAAATCTTAGAGACCCCAAACCTTTGAATGGTAGTATAAATAGCACACAGTACAGCAGTGTAGGGCTGCACGATTAATCGAAATTAAATTGCAAAGGCGATAAATCGCGATTAGGCAGAAGCTGCGATTGTCATGCGTATCTTTCAGTGAAGCACGGGTCTGTGATCAGCAGTAAATCTCCATCCGAAGGCCAGAGGGCGCTCTCGCGCTGAAACTCCAAATACACCTTGCAGAAGAATACCAGGAAATCCCTATAGCGGTTGCTGAATAAACAGAAGATTTAACTGCTTTCATTAATTCAACGTGACTAATAAACACATGACTACGACAATATATGGTTTATCTGAGTTCGTCTTATTATAATGTTTATTATAATAAAGTATATAATAATGCAGTGCTAATGGACATAACCTTTATTACTGCTCAAACACTGGACTGACGTTATGAAGTGAGTTGAGTAAAAACATGTTATTGTAGTATTTTCAAGTGCTTTCAGATGAAGCAGCATTTACTACACAGAGACGTAGTTCACTGACAAGCTACGCAAACAGCTGTCATTCTCGTAAACTATTTCTTCGATTTCATAATCGCGCGATTAAATCGTCTGCAATTATGAACGCAATTTTGCGTAGCTTGTCAGTGAAGTACGGCTCTGTGTAGTAAACGCTGCTCCATCTGAAAGCACGTGCTGGAGATTTACTACTAATCACAGAACCGGCTTTACTGACGAGATGCGCATGACAATCACATTCGATTAATCGTGCAGCCCTACAGCAGTGTTTGTCAGAACAAAAATACTATACTTAACATACACTAAACAAAAACAATATTACTTTTTGGTAACATTAAGTCTTTGTAAGTCTGTCTGACCAATTTATTTTTAAAAATGTCTTACAAGAGCAATTTCTTCACAAAACGGAGCACAACGGTAGCTCTCTGCATTTGTTGTTGTGTGCAGCCAGCAGGGACACTGCAATAGAAAGATGTGTTGTCTGTTTATTGTCTTTTATTATTTCAGTGCACCCATTCTTTCTCCCTCATCACGTCCAATTCAGGCACAAGCTCGCAACTGGGCTGACAGTTTCTTTTGCTGTGGTGCTGTAGCTTCGGTAGCGGCACCAGTAAATACTCTCAGAGAAATGTACTCGCAGAAATGAATGAAGATGTTCAAGAACTGCTAATGAAACCAAATGTCATGGAAATCATTTGCTTCCAGTATTTCTTTTATTCCCAATCTGAGAGCATTTGAATAAATCCTAGATATATTTCCCATCTGGATGATCATAAAAACCGAGTGGCACTTCAACAATGAGTTTTCATTCTGCATGAGGCTTGATGCTTCAGGAGTGAAATTACAAAGGCAGTGAGGTCTGAACCTCAAGTTCACCCTCTGAATGCCTGAGATCTTCATTGCATTGGAAAACACACTCTGTAGTCCTCAGGTGCTGCTGCTCTTTCATGCTTGAGGGAAAACTGAGCGAGTGTGTCCACATAAATAGTTTGAGGTAGATTGGACAGCACGGGAGGTTTGCTCATGTTTCATTTATGAAGCTCCAACATGTTTTTCCGTGTCTGTGTTCCTACCTGTGACCTTGTCATCAAAAATAAGAAATGGACTAAATAAAATAAATAAATAAAAAAGGACTGACCAGTCGGACCAATTAAGATTCAAGCCTTCCAAGGAGGCTTGTGCTTGTTGCTTAGCAACCTGTTAAATTCCCAGTTGAGAAGGTGTCAGATCCATGGCAGGTACATGTGTACATCAGCATTTATGTGCTGATCTCTTCCTTTCACTGATGCTCTCCTCGCACTGATCTGCCAAAAACAAAGATGATTTAATTCCCCATCATTAAAATACAACACTCACCACTAATTAATCCACAGAAGCGTGAGATGACGGTAAAGGCGATGTGAATTGGTATTCTCAATCCATTTTACTGCAGTAATGTGACATTTTCATGTGAAATTGGAGTTAACTGGATGGTGGAAAGTCCATTACAATCCAGAACTAAGCAAGACCATATGCGAGTTCTGAATGACATATTATACACTATGCACTATGTAGTCAACTGTCTAATTTATAAAAAAATTTTATCAAGCATTGTGGTCTAAGGAAAGCTGAGACAGTTGAGGTTTTGAAGTGTCCAACTCGCACTACTCACACTGTTTATAATACAGAATTACAGAATAGTGCTCAAGTATGCGAATTGGGACGCTCCTAATGACTTCATTCGTATGTAATAAAAGCTATATGTAATAGCTTTTTTAACAACTATCCCACAGCTTACACAGCTTAAGTGACACAACAAAAGCTGTTTCAGGTGAAAGTTATTACATTTTGATTGAAGATTAAGATGACAAACATTTTTGTTTTCCTGTGAAATAATGTGTAGTGATGAATCATCCACAATATGACCTAGAAAAAAGCTCTAGGAAAGTAAATAAGGTCCATTTGAATTCCAGATTACTTTAATGTATCTTTCATTTTATTATTTGTCCTAACAGTTTCATAAGGACTTATTTTCTTTAAAGAAACTTTCACATCTCACAGAGGTTACTTTTACAAATAGCTTCACATACATAATTATATTTGTGGCTTACTGATGATTTTGCTCAAACTATTGTCAGAAAGAGAATAAGTTCGTAAAACCAGATTGAAAGGCTCTAATTGGCAGTATGATAGTGCATTGTATATATTTGCTGTATATATATTAGTTCTGTGAAACAATTAATCGTGATTAATCGCATCCAAAATAAAAGTTTTTGTTTACATAATGTGTGTACTATGCATATTTATTGTGTATATATAAATACACACACATGCATGTATATATTTAAGAAAAATGTTACGTTTATATATTAAATATATTTATATATCATATAATTTATATAAATATATACATGTAAATACATGTAAATATTTTCAAAAATATATGCTGTATGTGTGTCTTTATATATACATAATAAATATACACAATACACAAACATATATTATGTAAACAAAAACTCTTATTTTGGATGCGTTTAATCGCGATTAATGGTTTGACCGCACTAATATATTTTATGTTAGTTTTATGGTTTTAACTCATGCGTTACATATTTTATTCTATCTTTTGAGTTACATTAAAAAATTCTAAATAAAAAAAATAAATAATCAGATGAGATGAAGAACTTTTATTTCATATTTAATTCACTTGTATATTTAATTAAACGGTATTTATTATTATTATTAAAATATACAGGTTATTAATAATAATAATAAACTAGATAGAGAGGGATTTAGGGTTATTGATGAATTTACACCAAATGTAACTAACTTTTTTTTTTAAATGGTTAGTTATATTTGGTGTAAATTCAACAAATATTTTAGATTTTTTTTTAGATAATCTAAATAATTTAAATAATCTATAAATAACTATATTATAACCATATTACATATATTTTAAACTATTTTTACTATATATATATATATATATATATATATAATTTTTTGATTATTTTTAGTTGAATTTACATCAAATATAACTATATTTGAAACCATTATCCTGCTTTAAAATGACTTAGCAGTGACCACTAAAAGGCACACTTGAAATGAAGGACTCATTGGTCATCTCTGACTAGTGTGCATGTCATCAAGTGTAAGGACTTGCGTTAACTGAAGTGGTGCAGCGTTTCAAATGTCAAGTGTAAAGCTTTGTTTCTAATGCACAATTCAACATGTGTGCCAAACCCCCGTGCCAGTCTCAAGGCCTGAGCAATCATCCCTCTCAGCGATAGAGAGAGAAACTCCAGAGCTTCAGTCTACAGATGACTTACTTTGTTCTCTCTTTTAGGTATTGGTCTGGCCCTTTCGGGTTAGATCCATCCCTGAAGCAATCTAGGTAAGAGAAATGGAACGGAGATGAGATTTCAGCTGTGAGGTGTACCCTGCTCCAACACTATCAGTGCTGACGTTGTTTCATTAGAGAGTTCAATGCAAAAGGCTGTCTGTGTTTACCGAGACTATAGCCAGAGACTCTCCTCTGATCAGTCACCAGTTCAGCTGGAAGTGAAAGCACACAGCCTTTCTGCTTACTGGCCATTAATGTCTAGAGAAATCCCATCATCCAACATGGAGCTGTGGAGCTGTGGGCTATTCACAGACCTGTCTTCATCATCTCCCATCACCTGCAGCAGAGCGGAGGATGAGGAGGAGCTAGGCAGGGGTTAAATTGGGATTTTGGAGATGGAAGAGCACTAAAATCTAGTTATCTGGCTGAGATATGACATAACCAGCTGCCTGTTATGACTCAAATGAAGTATAATGCTTATTTTAATTAATTTGTTATTATAATAAAGTTTTTATTAAGCATGTACATGTACATAATACATTTGGGGGTTGGTAAAAAAAATGAATAAATAATGTTTTTAAAATAAGTCTCTTCTGCTGTCCAAGGCTGCATTTATTTGATTAAAAATACAGTAAAAACAGTAATATTGTGAAATACTATTACAATTACAATAGCTATTTTCTATTTTTATATATTTCAAAATTTAATTTATTTCTGTGATTGTAAAGCTGAATTTTCAGCATCATTATAGTCTTCAGTGTCACATGGTCCTTCAGATATCATTATAATATGCTGATTTGGTGCTCAAGAAACATTTATTATTATTATCGAGGAAACACTTTAGTATAGGGACCAATTCTTACTAACTATTTGCTTATTAGCATGCCTATTATTAACATATTGGCTGCTTATTAGTACTTATAAAGCATATATTCTGCACGACCATGTTCTACATCCCTAATCCTAAACTTAACAATTACCTTACTAACTATTAATAAGCAGCAAATTAGGAGTTATAGTTAATGGTTTGTTAAAGGGGTCATATGATGCGATTTCAACTTTTCCTTTTTCTTTGGAGTGTTACAAGCTGTTCGTGAATAGATAAAGGGGCGTTACATTTCCGACGAGTGCTTGCGGTGTTCGGCCAATCACAATGCACTGGGTCAGCTGGCCAATCAGAGCAGACTGCGCTTGTCGGAAGGAGGGACTTTGTAGAAAACGAAGCGTTTGAGAGAGGCAGGGCATAGAGGACCTACAATAATGTACAGTATTTGAAAAATAATGTGTTTTTTGAACATTAAAGCATGTCAACATATTCTGTTACACCAAATACACAAAATAATGATCTTTAAAAAAGCATCATATGACCCCTTTAATAGCGAGAATTGGACCATAAAATAAAGTGTGACCATTATCGATGTTGCTTAATATTTTTGTGGAAACCACAAAATTTTTTTCAGGATTCTTTGGCATATAACGATCATTTATTTGAAATAGAAATATTTTTTATAAATGATTTTTTTGTCACTTTTGATCAATTTAATGCATCCATGCTGGGAATTGATTTCTTTCCAAAAAATCTTACTGACCCAAATTTTGAACGGTTAGTGCATGCATATGTTACGGGCCAATAGCATGTACGTGTCAGTGGTCCAGCTCTTCTTATATCTCCATTATCTCCCCTCCCCCGCCTTTCCAAGCCTTTGTCCTTGAACAGGACAGAGACAGAGGAGATGAAAGCCATCTTTGAAAGGATGTTGCGTATCTTAGGATATCAGTGCAATCATGCAGTATTTGTCCACTGATTCATTGTATATGGTAAAAATCATTAGCCATCATTTGCACAGTGTTCTACTGTTAAATCTGTTAAAATCTAGCTTTCTAAGGGTAGATAAAGAAAAAAAGCTAGCCTTCTCTTACAGCTCATTGAAAGAGTTAACAAAAAAAAAAACGCTAAAATAATCTGGAGAGCAGTCGATGTAATTCCAAAGAGACACTTGGCTTTAGACAGAATGAGTCCAGGTGTGTTGGACTGAAACACTGTTCGTGACACCATCTAACATTTGAACTGTTCAGTTGGGTGTATCCTAATCACACCAAATGGTATTGGCAGAGAAAGCACATTAAATTCATATTGCTTAATTTTTCATTATTTTTGCCATCATCGCAAATATTTTGTGAGCATAGCCTATATCAAACATGCCCTGTGCACTTAGTATGAACTCGCTTTTTCACTTTGTTGTATCTTCCAGATCAGCTCAAATCAGATTATTTGAGTTGTGCTGCAAGCTCTAAAACCTGGAGTAAAACCAAGACCTAATGTAAAACAAGGCAATAGCACAATCTGATACGCTCCGTCTGGAGAAGTACTATCTTATTCAATCTATGCATATCCAGTGATACAATGCAGGGTCAGGACAGTGGCTGCCACAATGAGGAGGACCTCCTATTGAAATGAAGCTGGAGAAAAGAAACACATAACAACAGACTAAATACACATTACAAACAAAATACCAGTCAATAATCCATATTAACTCTTCCTCCAGTAAACAAGTCCATCCACTGTTGTCCTCTTTCATCAAACTCCACCGACATATTTGTTTACAACGGTTTTGGACTGTGTTTCACTGGTAAACAGTGCTTGATCTGTGCATACTTCTCTCCTGATTCAGACAAGACAACTTTTTCACTGGAGAAAGTAATATTATGGCTAGAGGACTCATAGTTTAGCTGGAAGCAATGATTTGAACTTTAAAATGTCTTAATGAATTTGTTTCTTACAAACATGCAGCTTTTCACTTCACAAGATGTTAATTGATGGACTGGAGTGGAGTGGATTACTTGTGGATTATTGTGATGTTTTTATCAGCTGTTTGGACTCTCATTCTGACGGTACCCATTCACTGCAGGGGATCCACTGCATAGCAAGTAATGTAAAGATATTTTTTCCCAGATCTTTACTGATTAAGAAAAATACTAATTTACATCTATAAAAATAAAATTTTAGCAAATGTTCATTTTTGGGGGAATTATTCCTTTAAGAGTTAAACTTAGCTAATCCATATATTATATAGAGTAACCAAATATGCTTCTAAACTAGAAGAAAATAAATATAATTCAAAAGTACAAGATCCCAGTCAAAAAAAATAAATAAATAACTTCAAACTGAACACAGTAATTAAGTTTGAGCAAAAATACAGTAAAAATACAGCATGCTAAATAATAAACGCAATTTTTACAGTGATGATAATACTGTCAAAAAAGTCTAAAAACCATTTTCTCAGCAGTGTAGAAGCAGACCTATACTGAGAGTGTTTTTTTCCCTTTCACAGCCCTCTTGCAGTAAAGCATGCAGAATGGAAGGATTGAATAACCAAATGAGAGAGACACACGCAGCAAAGACCATTAACTCCCATTCCTGAAGGCTTCTGCATCACTGCCTGCTGCACTATTTGCAGGCAGAGGTTTGTGTGTGCGAATAATAATCTGTCTCTGGCCACAGGCTGGTAATGGGGAGGCAGACGGTCTGTTCCTTTTCCATAGCACCACTGTCAGTTAGAGGACTAAGCAAATGCACCTCTACAGGCAAATTAACATAACTGAAGTCAAGCAGCACTCTGTCCTGAAAAAAAAAAATTCCAGTGTAGTCGCCAAAAATCTTGACTTTTTAACTGACATGAAAACCCAAGAGAGGTGAGGAAAGAATCGTCCATTTTAACAGCCAGACCCTGCCGTTCAGCAATCAACGAGAATGAAATAACACTGTAAAAGTCACCCATGGACAATTAACTTTAGCACTTAAAATGTGTAATTACAACAAAAGCTAGTCGAATAGAAGGCAAATACAGTCATTCACAGTTAATTATTGTAAACAGCTCTCTTTAAAAAGAAAAACATTTCCCTATTGCTGCTCACTGGAGTTTAATTAGTATAGCTGTCTATAAACCTAATGGATTTAATTCAGAATCCAGATTTTACAAGGTGGCAAACTATTATTAAATTGTTTTATTGTGCAGAAGTAAACAAAAATGCCCTCAAAAACAAACAAAAATGTGCCCTTTTGGTTTCTAAATGTCTCTTCTAATTGTTTCATGATCCTTAGTCAATAACTGACTGCACATAATTGCAATAAGTTTCTACTTCAAAATTTCACTTTTAATTCAATGTATTACTTGCTGTTTCTTTGTAATTAATAGTGAAATTTACTAGCAAATTCTGAGTGGAAATTGTTTCTAAACCAAACTGTCTGGAACCAGCAACACAACAGATCTACGAGCCATTTTTGGGTTGCGACCCACCAGTTTGACTCTCACTGAAGGGGCTCCTCGTGTCATGTACTAACCCAGCAATGTTTATTCAGAGATCTGAGAGGCAGCAAATTGCATTTCCTGCTCGCTTTATTCCATGGATCTCCATATAAATTAAATTATAACTTGATTTATTGCCAAGCCTTACTTCGGGGCTCACAGCCCCCTTCAAAGGATACCGCACACGGACACAGCACATTGGGCCAATTACAGTCTCGTCAACAGCGGTCATGATCATGTGTTAAAGTACAGGGGGTCTAGATGAGATGATTCTAATAACGGCTAGTATTGCTAAACTGAGGAGACAGCTGGTACGGGGGCCAGCCGAGGAAAAGCGTGCCTTGCAGAATAGCATCAACGTCACAGTGTCCTAAATCTGTAAGGGAAAGTGTGACATAAAATACGAGAAGAGGAAAGATTTAGCATTTAATCTTTAAACACACAATTAAAGGAATAGTTCACCCAGAAATGAAAATGTGCTTAACATTTACTCACCCTCAGGCCATTCGAGATGTAAATTAGTTTGTTTCTTCATCAGAACAGGTTTGAAGAAATGTAGCATCACATCACTTGCTCACCAATGGATCCTCTGCAGTGAATGGGTGCCGTCAGAATGAGAGTCCAAACAGCTGATAAAAACATCACAATAATCCACAAGTAATCCACAAAGAAAAGAGAAGTTTGTAAGAAACAAATTCATCATTAAAATGTTCTATATTCAAATTGTTGTTTCCAGCTAAAATATGGGTCCTCTATCCATAATATTGCATCCTCCCGTGAAAAAGATATCTTGTCTAAATCAGGAGAGAAATATGCACAGATCAAGCACCGTTTACAGGCAAAAACAGTTTTAAACAAATATGTTGTTGGATTTTGATGTGAGTGGAAAACATGGAATGCACTTTTTCACTGGAGGAAGCATCATTATGGATTATGGACACTATTTTGGCCAGATTATTTCAATTTAATACACCTTAGTTGTGAATTTGTTTATTACAAACATGCAGATTTTTCGCTTCACAGGAAATTAATTGATGGATTGGAGTGGTGTGGATTACTTGTGGATTATTGTGATGTTTTTATCAGCTGTTTGGACTCTCATTCTGACGGCACCCATTCACTGCAGAGAATCCATTGGTGAGCAAGTGATGTAAGGCTAAATTTCTCCGAAGAAAAAAAACTCATCTACATTTTGGATGGCCTGAGGTTGAGTACAATTTCAGCAAATTTTCATTTTTGGGTGAATATTCCTTTAAAGAGATTGTGTGTCTGCATCCAGAGTGACTTTGTATCAACAGCAGACCTATTAAGAATATATCAGCACAGACATCCGCAGCTGATCTTTACAATTTATGTTTTATTTGGAAGTTCACGCAGCGCTACAAGTAACAGTTAATGAGAAAGTCGCCTGTAGAAGAAATATCTGCATTTGGGTCTAATTGGATACTCTTTTGATCAATGGAAAAAAAAATTTTTTTTTTTTTGGCAAAAATACTGGCCAGCAGTGGGACCTTTTACTCTAACAGATGATTCAAAGATTTAAAAAACAGACTCTGTGAAAAGTATTAGAACAAACTAAAATGCCAATCTAGTTACTGAGGATAATTTAATTTGAGAGGGAAGACATCGTTATGGCATTCTTTTGTAGTATGACTGCATTTGTAAACAATATGAGTGCGTGAGGGAATGTTTCCAGGACTCTCTTAAGCTTTGAAATAGCTTTCAAAACTTAACTGTAGTATTCGCATGATGCTATTAAAACAATCACAATGTGATGCATTGTTTCATTTTCATGAATCTGCCATGAAGTCAATACAGATGGGAATGCTTATTTCTAATTACCAAGCATGAAGTGCAGAGAAACATGTGCAAGCTTTTTCAAATAAAATAAAATAAATAAATAAACGTCACATATATTTACCTGATATTCCTATCAGAGTCTAATTCCACAACCAGTGTAATCAATGCATCTCTTTCTCTCTTTACAGCACCTTTTATAGAAAAGCAGCAGCAATAAAAATGCTGTGACTGTCATCTGAGGTTTTCTTAAAACAGCCTGCATCTTCCTCACAGTACACTTGTTACATCTCCATCTCCCTCTAAAGATCCATCTGCGATGTATCTTAACAATCAGTTTTGGTTTTGTTTGCATTAATGGTTTGTTTGCAACAATCTGACTGCAATCTGACACCAATTCATACATATATCATATATGTATATATATACAAGACTTATATATATATATATATATATGACTAAAATCAACACATTTTTAAAATTTATGCACTTATAAACAAACAAATATTCCAGTCTCCTCATTATATTCACTGTGCTTCACAGAACCAGATGGGGCCCAGAGTGAAATCTCTTTCACCCCTGTCTAGAAATATATTATTTATGTATTATAATAAATAGCAAGCCAAGCATTCAAAATGTATTTTGTCTTCACTGTAGGTCCTACTGCCAGCTCTGATTAAAGTGTGGATTTGGTTATTTTGTACTGATTTTGCTTGGCCATCCATTAAGAACTCATTTGCTATCATTTCAGAAATAGTACTTGTTGAGGTATTTCACTGACCCAGAATGGAAAATAATGTTGTATCAAATACATACCGAGTTCAGTGCCTCATGACAGCCCGTGAAGATTTCTAGAGCACTTTCCCTCACTGTAACTAAAAGGTCAACAGAAATTGGCAGGTTTTACAATGGACTTTTGTTTATACTCTAATCGGAATGAAATCAAACCATTTCTAATTCTCCATTTCATCAAAAGATTGGCTTCTTCTGTAGTATAAGAGCTGCGTTGATTGTTCAGAGGAATCAATTGCATTCAAAGCAGTGTAGTTTTTAGAATATCAGAATCAGCATTAGCTTTATTCGCCAAGAGTGTGCAAAAACAAAAGGAATTTGTTGTGTTCTTTTAGGAGCTTTTGGTACATACAATGAACATTGTATGTACGTTGTATTCAGACTAACAGCACGTTTTGCAAGTACCTATGATATTGCTTTTAAACAACAGTTAATTAAGCAAGTAATTAAGATTGAGTAATTACAGTTCTGACAGAAACTGACTAGTTGATTTGCTGCACACGGTCAACAAAAATAGTTCCAAAAGATGCCAACCAAGCAAACCAAGCAAAGCCGGACTGGATCAACATATGTGAGTGGAACGGAGCGACAGATAGTTGCCCTCCCCTGCTGAAAGCGTTCATAGCATAGCTACTGCATACGTACATAAAAAAATTACACAAGCTTCCGTTCACGAGAAAAATAATAGTCATCACAATAGGAATCCATAAGATGATGAAATTTTCCCTGATGGTGGCTGAGAAATTCCCCTCCGCAAATTTGTGGCGTTCAATTTGGTGAACAAATTCGCACCATTGACCAATAGAAGTTGTACGATGTGGCAGTGACCTGTATGTGGGCGAGGCTTCACAAAAGCCTAAACTCTCACAATGAAGGAAAAACAGAGTAGCTAATGGTGTCTACTCTGCCACTTATTAAAAAATGTAAGTCTGACTTAAAGGAGTCATCGGACGCAAAACTCACTTGTACGTGTTGTTTGAACATAAATGTGTGTTGGCAGTGTTTGTACACAACCACCCTATAATGATAAAAATCCACCCAGTGTTTTCATCCCACAGAAGAGAGGGGCGGGTCAGAAGAGCTCATTAGCATTTAAAGGGACGTGCACCGGAAAGCCTTGCTATAAACAGAACTGTTTTTGACAAGGTAAAAAGGGTGTTGTTTTACACTACCATTGAGAAATTCTATGCAAAGTATGGTATAGACGTTTCATTAAGACCTTAAAGAATCATATCAACTTGTGGAAAATGGGCATCCGATGACCCCTTTAAAAAGAGGCTTTTTGTAAAGTGTTTCACACACAGGTCATATCTAGTCCCGCCTTAGAATATAATTTCTCTATATGCGACCAAACAAATACTCAAGGCAAATTTGCTACGCAGTACGCCAATTAAATATGAGAACAAGAACAAACAGTCCTATAAAAGAAAACATTAGCTGCATATTAAGAGAATGTCACATGACTTTAAAAGTTTTGCTTGTTTTGTTAGTGTCACAGCAAAAAAATGTGTCACAACAAACATAGCCTAACACAAAAGTTGACAATCAGCGAGCCTAGAAATGCAGCGGATGAGAGTAACTTGGGTTCCTCAGAACTCTCTCCATGGTGCTGAAGCGGTTGCCCAGGTGACATGATGTCAAGGGCATCGGCGTTTCTACAGAGCCGCTGAAGCATCTGACGCTCACGAAACCCCAGTGATTAATACAAACTACAGAAATGACCCGACATTCAACACTTCGCTTCTCAAACCAACGTATGTTGTCTCCAGCCTGTTTCCAAACATCGTAAAGCCGAGAAACGTATTATTTGTGACCGTCTATCGCTTTTATCGTGTTATATGAACGAAATAATGTCCCTCGTGAAGTCGGAGGCGCTTTCTTTCCAGTGAACTGTGTATCCAAAACAAAACATTTGCGCGTTTAACTTTCAAAACTGATATAATGTTCAACATTCAACAGCCTATAATAAACATTCTGTCTCGACAAGTATTCCAACAAGTATAATACAAGAGAAACCACGCAATTTAAGAAAAGAACAAAAAATACAGGATGTAAATAAATTGTAAATTGACCGCTCTTAAATGTTGTTGATGCCTCGATAGGGGGAAACATTGTGATGGAGCTCAGCTCGGTCTGATGAAATGAGAAGAATGGGAACCAGCATACGCTATCAGGACTGGGTCGCGCACAGAGAGAAAGACGGACAACAGCAACGCTGAGGAATGAAGGAGGACTCTTACCGCTCTGAATCAAGCCTCGGTGTGATTCGGCGTAATAATCCTGCGAAATAAACGTGAAGCAAGCTGAATGGCGAAATGCTGCCCGTCGTCGCTCTTCAGTGCTGCTGCATCTGACGGCGCAGCTGAGAGCCTGAGCGTGCGACGCGGAGCAGCGTGCGCGAGTCCACAGCGACCTGCCTCCGGTGAGCGACCACAGTGCGTGTGCGAACCCGATGCGTGTTTCTGTGTCTCAAAACTGACAAATAATCTGAAGCCACGAGTCAGCTGTCTGATGTGAAGTGTGAGTCAGACTAATATGTTAACACAGTGCAATGGCAATATTGAATGCAATGAAATTATTAACGCAACAATAAACCTAGTCACATTTTTTGTATGTAGGCTATTTAGCAGTTTGGTGCGTAATGCAAAACATATTACACTTTACATAAAAACAATTTCGATATTCTTATATTAAATTAAATGAGTATTATTATTACTTTTAAGAATTTGTATAAAGAAGACTTGAACCTAAAATATGTTATATTTCTGCTGTTTTTTTTTTTGTTGTTTTGTTTTTTTTTGCATTAATCGTACATGAAATTCACAAAGCTCAAAATTAAAAGACCATATGCAATGTGAGTGATTTTTAATAGAGAGGTTCTTGCATATATTTCAGATCAGAATCTGAGCACCATTGCTGATGATAGTAAAGGCAAAATAATCTGGTAATTGTACTCCCTCTGTTGGCCGCTGGACACAGTGCTTCATTTAGCCTATCAGACAATCAACTCGTCACTATGACACGTTTTACAATTACGAGGAAGTGACGGAGTGATTTTTTTTTAATTTTTTTTTATAATATATGAAACACAGAATGGCATTAATATACTACATGCCAGGGAGCAAGAAAATAACGTACCTTTTAAAAAGATTCAGTTTTTACAGCTTTCTTATTGGAAGAGTCAGAAATCAAATACATATACAGTTTTAACTCTTCCAGAAAAAGGTTAAAGAAAGGCTTACACTTACAATATTTACATTTGTGCACAAAATATTTGGCGAGAAACAAAATAAGATTGAGTAAATAAAAAGCATCTGACTGTTCTCTTTCAAAATGGGTATAACCCAGAATAACATTTTCATATTTCAATGAAATTTCAGGAATTATACCACAAAAAAATACTCAAAATGTTTTCCCACAGATTCTTAGCATACTCACAATACCAAAATAAATTAGACAAATCTTCAGTTTGGAGACCACAGAAGGAGCAATTTACATCAAAATCCTCAGAAATAAACCTTTGTAAAAAACATTTTGTGGGATAGCACCGATGTGGTGACTGAGTGATGAACATGAGCTCAGCAAATGTGGGACGTCAGGTAAAGTGAGACATAAGTTTCTTGACTGACTGGCCTTTAAATATCAGCTTTAAAAATGCATAACGATCATAAATTGTCATTCTAAAAATATTTTCATTTGTCAAGCGTCAACATCTACAGTAAGTGATCTAAGCAAGTAGCCTACATAGAAAATCCACTAATGCAAACTTCTTAAGCCTCTATAGAGAATATAACATAAAACACTTATGGTAGTCTTTCAAGTCATCATCACCATATATTAGTTTCGGGGTTTAAGCCCTGTCCCGCTTTAACATGTTACATTAAATAAAGTGGGACATTTAAATAAATAAATAAATTTACATTGATAATAATTATTAATCATATTATGAATTAGCATGAACCATGTCATACAAAAGCCATAAGACATTTCTTATAAAAGCCTGCTGTAGATAAATGTCAGACATGAGGTTATATATTGGCCTATGTATGTAAATCTAAAGATAATAAATTGGAGGACAGAATTCACAAAAAATGATTCAAGTGTAAGCAGTTTTTTTAGCATGTACTCAGTATCCACTGCTAAAACAAGCATTTGTGTCCATAATGACTAGCATTGTTCTGCATAAATGACATTCTGTTCAAATGGTGAAATGATTCTGAGAAATACAGAAATAATAAGGCAACTGCTCAAGTCATTTCCTTTTTTCCTGGAATCAGTACAGTATAACGAAATAACTTCTAACAATAATAATCACGTAATGAAATACTAATGGGTCATTCATCTTACCGTCTGAGCTCTGACTAAGGTATTGCAGATTTTGGAAAAAAAAAATTATATCATACTGATTTCTATAATTTAATCAAACAATGAAATGCTGAAAACTAATAGCACAGAACATCACAGAATGTATTTATCTTGATTTATATGCTTACTAATGTTTGTGCAGTTGTTTTCTCACCAAAAATGTGGTGATGTCACTTCCTGGAAGATGATGTTAGGACCTGCAACCAGTTTCAATAAACCAGTTGAAATGTACAAAACAGTACATTTTAAGGGCATTATTGTGGGTGCTCTTCATTTTTTATTTATTAATTTTTTTTTTTTTTTTTTGCAACTGGCTGCTGGCATTTATTAGATATAAGGGATATTACAAAAGATTAATACAGAGGAAAGTGAAACTGACTGCACAGAAAAAAACTTTATTCTTTTTTTTTTTGGCAACATTAAACATTTTGAATAAAGAACAGAAAATGGCGAAGAACCATCTGGAATATTTGCCTGTTTTCCATGTCAGAAGTTAGTTCAGCATTCAAGAACATGAAAAAACGTCAACATCCATTCAAACAAGTGAAATAATTTGAACATATTATTGTGATATTCTAATTTTAAAAAAAAAATCTAAATGTTTATCCAATAAAGGACATATATGATGAGCAGAGCTTTGTAGATTACTTGAACATTGTAATCCGTTACTGATTTACTGCATTACATGTAAATAAGAAATAATGTGAATTTGTGCATTTTAATGTATTTGAAAGACAAAAGCCTCTCAAAGAAATAGTAATACATGGTTAAATAACCTATACTGAGTGATAATTTAAATAAAAATGAACATGTTCATCAGTAGTTGATGCAGTGTTGAAATGTTAAGAAAACACTTCTCAAAACTGGAATCATTTTTGTAAATCCAGTGGTTAAATGCTGTGTGGCCTCTCAGTTTTCTGTGTAGTTATAGCTACACTCTTAAAAATAAAGGTGCTTCACGATGCCATAGAAGAACCTTTTTTTTCTAAATGGTTCCATAAAGAACCTTTAACATCTGAAGAACATTTCTGTTTCACAAAAGGTTCTTTGTGGCGAAAGAAGGTTCTTCAGATTATAAAAAGGTAAGAAAGAGATGGTTCTTTAAAGAACCTTTGGCTGAATGGTTCTTTGTGGAACCAAAAATGGTTCTTCTATGACATCGCTGTGAAGAACCTTTTGAAGCACCTTTGTTTTTAAGAGTGTACCCTGACTAGTGACTGGTTTTTGTGCGAATGTCCACAAAACTGCAATACTTTCTGAATGTATATATGCAGTAGGCATACTACCTACCTGAAAAGTTCAGCTCCAACCGTGCTGAAACATAACGGAACCAACTAATTAGGATCTGAAGGAGCACTTGATAATTACAGACAGGTGTGTTTGATCAGGGTTGGAACTGAACTCTGCAGGAAGGTAGATCTCCAGGACCAGGATTGGGCACCCCTGCAGTAGGCTATTTTAGAAAGGAAAATTTAAAAGATGGAAAATAAGTAGAGAGAATCAATAAATTATGACTAATTCATTGCTATTGTGTAAATATTATTTAATCAATAAAAAAGTAACTGTAGTCTGATTACAAGTATATTTTAAAACTTAATTTATTCTAATTACAAGTAGCCTACTTAATTTTTGAAATCTGATTACATAACCCAGATTACTAGAAGCACTGATGAGGACATGGAAATGTATAGTAGGCTAAAGCAGGAATTGCCCTCATGACAACAAAGCAGTGTCAGTCCAGTCTCAGAACAAGACTCTTTAATGGCGAAGTTCATTAAGAAATCTGACAGTCTGGTACATGTCGGCAAAACAGCTAGTGGCCTAAATAAAATATCAGCAAACTGTAGCAACCCACTGGAAATTCTGTGTCAGAGCAATGTCACATGCGGTTAAATGTTGCATGTCTGCACCTGAAAGTAGGCTACACACAGCACATGCGAGGCGCTCGTCCGATGAGGAGTTTCCACTGAGGGCGGCGCTACGCTCTTTTCAGGAAGTGCTGGGACAGAGGAAATTTTGTTTTCGTGGTAAATAAAAAAAAAAAAGTTCCTCGTTTATGACATTCATAACCAGGTGTGGTATGTTTGCACGTCCACATAACCTCTATCCCAGCTAAACAAACGCGTCTGCGCGAGATGATCCGAGATGGCTGCAGTAACTCTCGTGGATCTCACACAGGTCCGCTCTTCACAATATGGCATTTGTGTGAAAAAGCGCATCGGCGAGTTCTGTGCATTGACCGGGAATGGCTCACAAGAGCCGGTCTTCTTCATAGCGGATCCAGAGAGCTCCGTGGGGACGGGCAGATTTCCTAGAAGCTCTATTCAGGAGATGTTTATCGGTTTCAGCAATTCCCCACAGGTCCTGTGCAAGAGCTCGCTTTCAGCCGCATTATACTCATTCAAGAAGGCTATAGACAAAAAGGACATTAGTAACGTGAAGATCGTGACTTCGAGCCGCGGGAGAGGATTGTTTCAGGTCTACCAGGAGCTCCTTTTCACTTCTGCGTATAATTTTGAGTACAGTATCACGTTTGACAATCTGTCCTGTGAGTGCTGTCCCCCGGGTTAGCGCACAGACAGCAGCGCGCAGGCAGCTGACGCTAAACGTGAGCTCAGCACGTTTCTACAGCACCTACCAGCGCTCAAAGGAGACATTGCAATTCTCAGATCTTCTTTCATTTCAGGTTAGTTATGCTCGCTTTCATGATCACACACAGGCCTACGCAGATTTTACTTTTATGCTTAAATATGTATAGTTAATAATATCTATTTTTTTTTAGAACTAGTGATACAGGAATCTTGAATCTGAGTGCTGGCATAATTTCATTTGGAATAATAAATAGAATACTTAATAGAATACAGAAATAAAATTCTGAATACTTAAGATTTTAATCACAGTATTATAGACTACTTAATAAAATGCTCTGTAGTTTTTTTATTTTTATTTATTTTTTTAGATCAAAACATATAATGCAATGCAATACAATGATGATTAACAGATGAACAAATAAACTTTCCTCAAAAAAACCTGATGCATACGGTGGCCGAGAGAGCTCAACGCACTGCAACTTAAGAAAACACATGCAAATTGAAAAAACACCAGCAAATTAAGAAAACATCTTCATCAGTTTGACAACACACGCGCTGCAAATCCTCACAGCACATGCAAATGAAGAAACGCGCTACAAGTAGCACGGACCACAACGGAAATGTTTCAAGGAGACCCAAAAAAGTGACGGACCCGGCTGGGATTTGTTTTGTGCAGTGGCTTTTTTGTTTTGTGATGAAGATGTTTTCTTACTTTGCTGGTGTTTTTTCAATTTGCATGTGTTTTCTTAAGTTACTCTCTCGGCCACCGTAGGATGCATCACATTTGATACTCACATTTTTAACATGATTATTTCTTTAAAATGATGTATGGATAATCAACTAAACCTGAGTTGCTTCAGTCTGGTATATATGTTCGTCTTGCAATATTTATAACAATATAAATGTTATTTTTACCTCTACTAAAATCATTAAAGTTTTCACAGCAAAAAGACACTGTACCACAACCTGAAAATTGACTCTTTTTTTTTAGAAATATAAGGCCTTTTACAGATGTGGCCATTAAGAATGCACATTTTTGTACTTCCTACAAAGTATGAACTATCAATCAGGTGACAATAGGCATGTAGAAGATTGTGTACAACAGGGCTGCGTTCAGCCCCAACAAAAACGGTGCAAAACGTTTTTTAAATGGAAACGGTGATGCGTTGAACACACTGTTCTGATGACACAAGAGTTGCAACTATGGCAGCTGAGAAGGCCATTCTTTGTGTTCTTTATGAAGAATTTTCGGAGCCTGATGAAATCGGTATAAATACGTGTTTAATACTGCAAAATACGCTCGATGTTACAGTCACTGCCCTTGCCGTCCAGAATAAAAGAGAACATCCCAATCAAATGAAGGGATTTGTGGAAACTGTGGTTCCTAATTATTGTGATCCAACATTTGCCTCGCATTTCAGGATGAAAAGACAAACATTTCAGGTGAAGGATAATCCACTTAATGTAAATAAAAATGTGCAAACAATATACTTGCTCTTGTGAATTTATTTGGATGTTAATTACATTGTGCGAGCTGTCTCTTTAATACCACGTGGTTTATATACATGTTGCTGCTGATTGGGCTGACATGTTTGACACACCCACCAAACAAGAGAAAACGCATCTCAAACCCCGTTGCACACCGTTTCCAGGAAACATGTCGTTCAAACCGGAAACCGTAGCAAAACGGTGCACACCGGTTTGAGCATGAACTTGCCCCAGGTTTTTCAGCAAAGTTTTGATCATTTAGATAATTTCGATGCCTTAGAAATACAAGCCAGTAGGCTTTATAGGGTTAATGGATAATTTGGAACAGATAGTAAAGGAAATAGAGCCAGTGAGTATGTAACATAGATGGGAACTCCTTCAATTCTGTTTAAAGGGACCCAGGAGGCACCTGATGTAGGCAGTGTGAATGTCCAGAGTGAGCAGAGCTGGAATCTAGACAAAGAAGAAGCTCAAATATAATAAATATATAATGTTATTTCATCCTTTTAATGCCTTCCGGACAGTCAATCTATGTCTCTATTTCTTTCTCATTCAAAGACTGCTTCGGTCATGGCTTCTCCACTCGTACTGGAGGTATATCCTACATCAGAACTTTGAGCTCACTCAACCTGTTCTGTAACCCGCGGCGTAAAGACTCCAGAGCTGTGGTGGCCGAGAACCTCCGGAGGCTCGGCGTGCAGGCTGGATTTCACCCTCAACAGTTCAACCTCATAAAGGTACTTTATCACAAAGAAAATATGAGGAAGTCAATCTATAAGCAAGCAGCATATCATAACTCTAAACACATGCTACTGCATTTGCATTATTTCCATTTATTTTTAATACTGCCTCACTGACTGATCCTTAACATTAATCATTTTCTACCTAATGCTTTTTTATAAAGTTTAAAATTCTCATGCATACATTCTTGAAATTAGTTTCGTGCACAAATATAAATAGTGTGTACATATTAATTTTTAAAAATTTAAATATTATTATTATTATTATTATTATTAACCCTGTAAAGACTGACATAAGAAATAATAGTAAGAAAAATATTTTTTTTTATTTATAAAAGTTTATTAAACATAAAAAAGAGTTTTTGTGTGTGTTTAATGTTTTGTATCATTTTTGATACATCAGGCATTGACTGATCTGTCTACATATTGATTGCATGTGTCTTTGTGATTGACGTCAGTGCAGTCATGCCAGTGATGTGTGGGTGATGGGCAAACCCGCCCCCGACAGTTACGACGGAATGGTGACCAATCAGGTGGGAGTTGTCATAGCAGCACCAGGGCCCGATTGCATGCCGCTGCTCTTCACTGACCCCATAGCAAAGGTTATTGGAGTGGCACATGCAGGTGAGTCACATCACAATGCCATAAATCTTAATGCTCCTACAAATAGATTATTTTATTTAAACAAAATTTGACCGGTTTAAACATTTAATGGACAAGTTTCGCTCACCCAAATAATAACGTAATTGATAGATTAGGGTTAGATCTGCAACGTTATACTGATTCACTTAAAGCTTCAAGTTAGATCTATTGGAAGTATGTATTCATATAACCTGAAACAGGAAAGGGAAATCAAAAGGTGCACTCCATTTGACCGTGAATTCTCAGCGAAGTGGACTTAAATGAGATTCCAGTCCGAAGGGAGCTGACATGTTCAGTTTGAAGAGCACTGCAAATGGCATAGGGAAAAAGGGAACATCAATGCATCACTTAATAGGAAGTGGAGAAGGAAATTAACCCGCTTATCATTGCGCATCACTCCAGTACTAAAGGAGTAAACACGGTGATAAGATAAGTTGAGGCGCCAGTGTTTTATTAAGCCTAATTAGTCCTAGGTGTATTTAGTATGCAGCTGTTCATGGATATAAAGTGTGAGAGATGCGACAAATATCATGATCATAGCTAAATAAAATAAAATGTATTACAATTTATTAATAATAAAAGTTATTATCAATTTAATTAATATACATTGTATACCACATATTATATTATGGCAAGTTTTGTCTGTGTGATGATGTTATAGAGTGTTCTAAATATTTTAAACACTTGCATCAGCATTTATTACTCCGTTTAGTGCTTTCAAATATGACAGTTTATATTGATTGAATTAATAATAACTTAATATTTATATAATGATACATTAATATTAATATATAGACAGAGCTGGGTAGTAACTGATTACATGTCATTTGGATTACATAATCAGATTCCAAAAATTAAGTACTTGTAATTAGATTAAATTACATTTTAAAATACTCATAATCAGACTACAGTTACGTTTTTATTGATTACTTGATTACATGTATTCACACAATAGCAAGAGATTATTCATAATTTATTGATTCTCGCTATTTTTTTTTTTTTTTCATCTTTTAAATTTGCCGTTCTAAAAGGCCTACATGACATGCAGGTAAACAAAATATTTCATTTTTTAGTAAGTGTTTTTATTTTGATTGATGTTATTTTAAAATGATTTATTTTAGTTTTACAATTTTATGACTTAATTATTAGCTTTTCATTAAACTCACAAACCCCCTGCAGTTCCTTCACGAACCTCAGTTTGGGAAAACTTGACACGATGTAATGCTTAATTCACTTTATGTTGTTTATAACAAAGAATGGAATATATTTTCTTTGCATTTTAATATCAACATGGAACCGTATTATCCTATTTAAATCAATGTTACGTTAAAGTAATCAAAAAGTAGTCTGATAATGTTACCTAAAACGTGTAATGTAATGGATTATGATACTAACGGACTACAATTTGTAAGTAATCTACCCAGCTCTAATAACACCCTATTGATGGAACACCCTAGTCATCATACACAGACAAAACTTGCAAAACTTGACATAATATCTAAATATAACAACATAATATATTTATTACTATATTATGTTGTTATATTTAGATATTATGTCAAGTTTTGTCTGCGTGTGATGACTAGGGTGTTCCAACTGGATGCATTTTGCCAAGTGAAGTGAATTTCAGCAGATACCCTGTGCTCAGGGAGTAGGCTAGTAAACACTGCGTAGGGACCCTGTCAATCGAAACGCAGCTAAAGAGAAAATACACACTCATGATGCACAGACATAGAAAGCAATTTGTTTTATCTGAAATGCAGCTGAAATTGGAGTATTCCCAGAAGGGTAAATGTAATTGAGTTATTCTCAGTGGTGCTGTCATTGCTGTGCTGTGCTTACATAAACCTTGTTTATGCCATTTTAGAGCTATATACATACAGTATGATCATTTTCTGTGTTCTTTATATGTAATATCATCTTATAATAATGTTCCAGAAATTATCTTCCAGGTATAGCATAAATAGCATAAATGTAATAGTTGTTTATTTGGTGTTTCTTGTGTGTGTGTCACAGGCTGGAAGGGGACCCTCATGGGAATTGCAATGGCAACGGTGAATGCCATGGTGTCAGAGTTTGGCAGCAGGCCTGCAGACATTGTGTGTGGGATCGGGCCTTCTGTTGGGCCATGCTGCTTTACTCTGGAGCAAGATTCGGCCCGAGAGTTTCATGCCATACATCCAGACTGTGTTAGACATATGGACTCATCTAGACCTTATGTCGACATCAGACTCGCAACCAGGTAAACATCAAAGGTCAACCAGCGGAAGCCTGGTTTGCCTTCAACTATTCACCGGAGACCTGTTTCATTGATCCCTCTGTGCTCTGTGTCACTCACAGAGGTCAAGTCACTCCCTGAAGTGACTCTCAGTAATGAACACCACTGAAATTAAGGTGATTGATGTGAAGGGTAATACATTTAATGAATAGGTTATGTATGTTTTATGTATTTGTATTGTTAAGGTTTTTACTATGTGAAGCGCTTTTGAGGATGTTATTTTAAATGTACTTTGAATTTCTTATTTTTATATATTTTTGATTAACCAACCAATCGTGCTTTGACTTTTAGAATCCTGCTGGCGAGAGGTGGAATTAAACCCGAACACATCGAGGACATCAGGATCCCACACCAATCGGAGTCTACACTCTGCACCTCCTGCCATCCTGAACTATTCTTCTCCCATGTCAAGTCAAGTCAAGTCACCTTTATTTATATAGCGCTTTCTGGAGAGAGGTGGGATCAAACCCGAACACATCGAGGACCTCAGGATCCCACACAAGTCTGACTCCACACTCTGCACCTCCTGCCATCCTGAACTATTCTTCTCCCATGTGAGAGATGGACTCAACTTTGGGACACAAATTGGCTTTGTGTGGATCAAATAATCCTGCATTCACCAAGCTCTGACCGAATGTGCAGTGTATTCATTTATGGGGAAGAATCTAAATGACAGTACATAAATATATGATAAATTAATTAGTATGGAATGATCTCACATTGGACACTGAAATAAACATTTTCATTTGGTTAGCTCACAAATGTCACTCCACAGGACTGAAGAATTAGCTTCACATACATACATACAAAAAAAAAAGCACTTGTAATTAATAGTAGGGGGTAGAACTTCCTTATTTGCTAACTTTTAAATTGACCTAAACGCTTACTGCTGGTCGGTGTCTTGATCAGCAGCATTTTCAAGATTTTGTCACTCTTCAGGTGAATGAATTGTGACAGTTGTATAGACTATGTAATATACATTTATATTTAAATAGTATTTATATCCAACTTGTTCATTTTGAAACAAAAGGATAGTCCTACATCGCAGGAAAATTCCCAGGTTTTATTTGAATTGCTAAATGGCTAAAATGTTCAAACTATGAATTATAATAGATAATTTAATGTTTGTGACAAAATCTGTGATGTGTGTGTGGTCCAGACAATAAAAAAGATGGGGGGCAAAAGCATAGGCCTTTTTCAACAATGTCAACAACACACTGGAAGAAATAAAGAAACCTTGCTAAAAATGCATAATTCAGGAACGGTCTGTTGATATCCGTCGGTATGAGGGTGATTTGTGTGTTTGTTTGTTTGTTTTTTTAGTTAGATGTTTTTAATGACACAATCTATTTTTAATTATCTCTTTTTAAAGGGGTTAATTCAAACAGACTGTGAATGTACACTAGGGGGAGCTAATCGTTAGCTAATCGTGTTAGCGTGACCGTTCACATATTATATAATCTACTAACTGTAAACAGTTAGTACTGATTATAATATGTGCATGTTTGCTATAACTGCACTAACCAAATCATAAATCATATCACAGAGAAAACAGCTGCTTGTTTTATGTCATGTCAGGCCTAAGATGTCAAGCTTCTTAGTGGGATCATATATTTTTGTATTGTAGCCTAATACATATAATAAAACTATTTGTAAAATATGTGTACATTTGCTTGTTTAACGCTATTTAATATGAGTAAATATGTATTTAATATCTCTACATTCTTCACATCTGTCTTCGCCTGTTTAAAGAGGGCGACACTAGAGGGCGCGAGCTTGTTTATTTAGTGAGAGACGCTGATTGTTGGCTGGTGTTCAAGCGCCCTTCAGCAACATCACAGGCAGTCTTTAGTCTTCAGCAGCAGCACGTTTGTAATGTCACAAAAACATCTCAGCTATTCCTTATCGCGTGCTGTTGAAATGACCACAACATTAGCCTATCAAGTCATTAAAGGAAGGTAATACAGACGCCCAAGAGTTACGTGATGTTTTGAAGAAAGACGTATACTGTCAACTCAAGCAGCAGCGTGTTCTTTCGAGGCAAGTGAGTGTGAGTGTTTTCAGTGTTGACAAAATGACGGGTGAACCATACCACAGTCAAAACCTCAATCTGCTGACCTACTAAAGCATCAGACATAGTCTTCAACTACTAGCATACTACTAGGCAGTGTTGGGAAGGTTACTTTGGAAATGTAATAGGTTACAGATTATCTAAAATGTAATAAGTAGTTTAACTATTTCAATTAGGCCCTACTTAATGTAACTGATTACATTTGATTATTTTTGTATTACTTTTCTAAATTTCTAATGTTTTCAGCTGTTAATCACATTCATACATTTAAAGCAGGCAGGGTTAACCTTACAGTAGCACTGAACACGGATTACTGTCACTTTCGAAATCCTTCATCACCTCAATTAAGATTATAATAACTGAATTTTAAAGCACAGCCACCACAAAATCAGACTTACTTTGAGATCATTCTGAGGTCAAATACAGATTTAAAACCATAACAATAAATAGTGTAGGAGCTATGATACTGTTTTTGAAAATCAAATCTTTATAGTTATGACAGGAATCTAACAATGGCTTGGAAAAACAGTTAATCCTATAAAATAAAGCATATGCATAAACCCAAATAGGAAATAAAGCAGGTATCAAATAATCATGTGTCCTATTATGTGTCCTAAACTCCTGAAACATTGGTGTCTCATATTTTAGAGCAGATTACACCCCCTTTGTAATCGTTAACATTTTCATAACTGTAAGTGCCGTCTGAAATGTACAATTAAATTAGCATTTTTCTCAGGCTCCTATGTTTATGTTCAGTTATTTCACTGTAATGGCAATGAAAAGAATGTATTTATTGCTATTGCAGTGAAATTACTGAACCTACACAAAGGCGCCTTTAAAAAATGCTCATTTTAGAAGGCTTTTGCATCTGAACTCTTCATTTTTTTCCTCAGTAACTTCAACTGATTACAATTACATTTATTTTGTAATTAAATTACGTAATTTAGTTACACGTAACTTTCCCAACACTGCCTATAGGCCAGTAGTTCTACCGGTTTTGTTTTAGTATCCTAAGTTCAAATTGCTTATAATGTGAAACTGTACCAAAAATCATAAAGTAAACATGAACTGTGTAGGCCCACCAATATGGAAGATGTTTATAAGAAAGGCTAAATAGGGAAATTTACATGATGTACCTTTTTTGATAAAAATAACAAAATGTTATTAATGAAAGAGTGCAAAAATCCATCTTTTAACCCATGACCTTACTTGACCCAAATATACTTTAATAAACATTTATATTTCAGAGCTATCGGGGCGTGTTTCGCAGGAAATTAATTACCATTCGCCCGTGCATTTCATCATATCTGTACACAGAGAAAGTAGCTCCGGCTGTGGGTAGCATGAAGCTGAACGTTTGTTGTCACAACTAACGAGAAAAAATGACCATAGATCATTCAAAGCAGCAAACCTCCGTGAATCACTGGTGTTAAAAACAAAGAAACCGGTATTTATTGGTCCATCCTTTCTGATATGATGTCCTCTCCATGTGTACACCAGAACCACATTTATTAGTGCAAAGGAGCAGAGCTGAAGCACAACCAAAGCAATGTATTTCCACACTTTTATTTTTAACCGCTACAGGTCCATAAGTGACATAGTGTCATTTTAAGTTCATAAAGAACAGCATGATTTCTCGGCCAAGAAACAAACACTGGGGCAAATGTTGTATAAATGTTAGCCGTTTTACTAAGTGACAGATGAATTTATGTCAATATTGCATAGTTTGATTGTGTGCATGCACATCCATCGACATGAGTAACAATGGATATGGGTTTAGTTTCTCCTTTTAAAGGTTGATAACTCTATTATTTATGTTACTTCAGCTATGCAAATTATGGTTACTGTTATTATTTGCATTTGTCTTTATTAGTCCCTGCTGTTCATGACCATATCAAAACAAATCGTTTACTCATTTTTGGGTTGCAACACACCAGATACTATAGCACTCTTCATAATGTGAACAGAGCAGGTCAAGTATTTATGTGAACTATGAATTTGCAGCATCTTTTAATAACTGGGTCCCGTATTTAAATATAGATTTAAATGCCTTACAAAGCCTTTCCTGTGAGGTCAAACCTCAGATTAATAAACTGCTTTTATGTGTGCCATGCAAAAAAAAAATATATATACAATTAATGCATTACACATGCATTCACAGGAACACTTCTGGCACTGATATTGTGGTTTATTGCACTTTAGACCATGATAATTGCGGATCCACCATTCACGTTTCTGTAGTACAGCATGACCGGCACAGTTTTCATGATTTATGACTTCTGATCACGCCTCAATTCTCCTGTAACTTACTGAAGTAACTGACACAAATATCCTTTGTGCTCAAGGAAACACTTCCAAAGAAACTGCGTGTGCAGACTTGTAAACAAATAAGTGCAAGTTAAATTACATTAGGGTTACGGGATATAGACATGTGGTTGATGGTTGGCAAGTGCAGTGATATTAAAGAACTCATCTGGGAACCAGGTGCACAAGCCTTGGCCTGGGCTTTGAATGCATTAACTCCTGTGCTGCAGTTTGTTTTATTAACCTGCATTCCAACTTAATCTACATTCACAATGAGCAAACGCATCACACATTCAGTCTTACTGGAAATCACTTGATCTGACCATAAAGGTGTAGATGTAAGGAGGCATTTGAGCAGCTAATGCGTGTGCTTACAGTGTGCTCAGATCAAGGATGATAACTATAACAATAACTATAATTATAAAGTCTTAATAATCATTCTAATTCTATGAGAATAGGGAAGTTCACACCACAGCTAAAGAGAGCAACAGTTAGGTTCTGGAAGTAAAAATCCCATTACTTTTCTTATAAACTTATAAGACAGACATACTGTGAGCTATGAGGTTATTGATTGATGGCATATGCTTTTGTTAAAGCTGTCAGTCAGCCTGTATTATTTAAACTTATTTTAAAATATTCAGTTTTGTGGTTTTATATATATGTGGCCTGTTTGATTTGCCTCGATGAGGGAACAAGGCTTAAAGAGCTTCCAAAATACAGATATGCTAACCTTTTGTTATGGAAAAAATAGCAAGTCCTCAGGAACCAGCATCCGTGTCTGCACGTAGCCCTGTCATGCAGCAGTTATTTACAATAGTGATTTACTGGAAACAAGCTTCCTGGCCTTTCTAAGTACTCTTCTAAGTCTTCTTTAAATTAATAGATAAATTAGTCTTAGATACAGCAGAGTTCAAAAGATTCGAGACCACTATTGAAAATTATATATATATATATATATATAAAATTAGATTTATGTATGCACCCCAGAGTATAGTGGACCAATGTTGGATTTGGAGCTGAGTCTGCTTATGTAACTGTGCCGCTGACCTTTTCCACCCCCATCATCCACTTCTTTACATTCCATGTATAAACATTAGTGTTTATATCAGCTGTCTGCTGAAACAGGATCCACTACATAAATACATATCCTGTCTATGTACACAGATAAGAAAAAAGAACATGTTTAGCTTTAAAAGAACCATAAACAGTACAGATGCCTACAATGTCTCTTAATCCACAAAGATTCGAAGCTACTGAAATATTGTCTTATTAAAGAAATGCTAATATCTAAATATTATCTGGTGCTTGAGGCGCAAGTTCTTTCATGCATCATGAGCCATGCACCCCCACCCTCTCCATCCGCTCCCTTCTCATCTTTGATGTTTGCTTTGTCATGATTACTCTGTGGATATGAAAACAACGGCTTGATTGAAATACATGTAGTTTTGGGCGTGGATGGTCTGTGACTGTCCTTTTCTGATTTTTATTTTTTATTTTTTTTGCTGAATCAAGTCTGCAAACATTACCTTGGGAAACATCCTACATTGAAAGGAATAGCTAGCAAAAAAATAAATAAAAATCCAGCAGTGGACAAAATCCGGTTCCATCCAGTACAGTTCAGACAGCCCTTCTGTTATGTTTTATGTGGTTTACTGTCTCCCTCCTACATCTTAGGGCATGATAATACATTTTACTGATGCAATCTGTAATGTTTTTACTCTATATGACTCAGACATAAGTTAGAGAGCTAAAAGGAGAACTGCCTTCACATTGAATTCTGAAGAAAATGGTGCTTTCTCATGCAAACTTTTTTTGAGTGGTTACCTGGGTGTCACTATTCAGCTGCTATGGTGTCCATTAGCACATTGATATGCAGTCATAAGGGTCTTCTGGGTGGTTGCCAGAGTGTTGCTGTGCAGTTGCTCTGGTGTTTGAGATATTTACACATTATTTAAGATTTACATTCTTGTAAATGTTGCTTGATGTTTCTTCATTTTTTTGCCTCTTTATGAGACGGGCATAGACTGGAATGAAATCTGGCGAGGTGTAATGTGATGTTGCAAGCCACATTTGAACCAGTTTCACCTACATGAGCACCACTGCTGTTACCCACTGCAGCACAGGTTCAAAAAAGTCTAAAGGAGCCATTCACACAGAACGCGTCTTTACATCTAAAGGTCCGAAATTTTTGCATGTTAAAAATAAATACAACCTCACGTTGTGTCAATCCCGTTTACACACTGCCTCCGAAACTTTTGTCCGTCATAAAACAATTTGGATCGGGTTATATTTTCTGCGTTTTTCATATCCGTTGCATGCAAGAAAGGATTACGAATACGAATTTTAATCATTTTTAAAACACTCAGCATGCAATGACCTTAAAGGTGCAGTCACACTGCACTTTTCATCCAATGACTTCCATTCATACGCATGCGAATGCGTCAGACTAGAAACGTAAATGATTATTTATGTGTTGAATTTAAGTTTTTAAAAAGACACTACAGAGCGTGACGTCATACCACGACAAAGCTCGCAACGCTTGTCCCGCCTCCGGGGTCTTCTGATTGGTCCACTGTTTCGGAGACTAACATTGATGAGCGGAGCTGTGTGTAAAAGCTGAAATTCTTTTAACTTGGCGTTGCGTCTTAAAAACACAGCGCTTGTGTGAGAGATGCTGGAAAAGACATGAGACGCAAGCGCAACGGTCACTGCTGAGAGAACAGGGTATCCAGACATAACAACTACAAGTGCCTCCTTCACCATGTTGGCGTCAAATAAAACAGTTGCCATGTCAACTTGCTACCGTAAATAAAAGCTTGCAACGCTTGCCCCGCCTCCGGGGTCTTCTGATTGGTCCACTGTTTTGGAGAGTGGAGACTCACATTGATGAGTGGCGCTGCGTGTAAAAGTTGAAATTCTTTTAAAGGGGTCATATGATGTTGCTAAAAAGAACATTATTTTGTGTATTTGGTGTAATGAAATGTGTTTATGCGGTTTAAGTTTAAAAAAACACATTATTTTCCATATACTGTACATTATTGTTTTCTAACCTGCTGAACCAGATCACACCAGCTGTCAAAGTCCTCCTCACTCTTGCAGAAAAAACCCTAGGGACAAACATTCACGTTTACTGATCCGTGAACTCAAACCCTGAATCTAACATCTGCAGCGGAAGACGTTTGGCTCATTCTCGCATTTCGAGTCGAGTAGTGAAATGGTCTGCCTTCATGAGGCAGCTGGTCTTCATTTTCGATGGATGAACATTTTGTAACTTTTTTTAATCATTTGTCATCCTGGAATATGGGTCTGTCTTCAGACAAAGCATCAGTTAGGGGCCGTTCACACAGAATACGTCTTTGTGTCTAAAAATGCCAGACGCAGCTCTCAGGAATGTTTTTTTTTTTTTAAAGCGCAGCACAGAATGCTTTCTCCGCCTTGTTGCCGTCAAATAAAACAGTTGCCATGCCGACTTTCAGCTGTAAACAAAAGCTTGCAACGCTTGCCCCGCCTCCGGGGTCTTCTGATTGGTCCACTGTTTTGGAGAGTGGAGACTCACATTGATGAGTGGCGCTGCGTGTAAAAGTTAAAGGAAAACTTTAAATCACATCATATGACCCCTTTAACTTGACACGGCGCTGATGTGCGAGATGCTACAAAAGAGACGTGAACGCATAAATGCACATCTAAAGTGTGTTTACATAGAAAAACAATGAAAAAGTAGCACATTGGAATGGAAAAACTCGTTCTGTGTGAATGATCCCTTAAGTTTTAAAAGCATACATGATACCTTTTTAGCACTGCAAATGCCACTTATTGGATTCTGTGGCAACATTTTCCTCACTCTTCCTCTGTCTGTTACCTGAGTCAGAGGAGGATCCAAGCTCAAGGGTGATCCTGGAGCAGGTCTGCAGTGCAGAACAGTGTTGGCTAAAGTGCAGTATGGATCGCACACGTTAACGCCGACGCTGCAGCTTTCTCTCACCTGCAGATGGGAGAGTTTACAGAGAGACAGACACATTCCTGGCAGCATACATCTTGAGCAAAAAAATCATCATATTAGAATGATTTCTGAAGGATCATGGGATACTGAGGACTGGAGTAATGATGCTGAAAATTCAGCTTTGCATCAGAGGAATAAATTACATTTTAAAAAATATTCAAATAGGAAACAGTTATTTTAAATTGTAATAATATTTCACAAAATGATCACAATTTTTTTTGGTATTTGTGCATTCGTGATCAAATAAATGCAGCCTTGGTGAGCAGGACGGTTTTAAAAACATTTAAAAACCTTATAGACCCCAAACTAATAAATGGTCCTGTTCCCAGGTTCACTTCCATACATTACAGTGTCACATCCAGGTTTGTGTTCACTGCTAAAAAAAATAAAAAATGTATTCAGTATTTTTGTATTGCTTTCCAGTAATATAAACAAGGTGCATTTACTTTTGAAAACTTGCATGAGATATTAAGTGAGATATTTTTCTTACTTCACTGACAAATATTTGAAATTAAAGCATCTAACATAATTTACTGAGATTTATGCTTTACATACAATGCTTTACATATCAAGATAAATCTTTATATCATATGCCGTTTTGCTGTTGTGGTTTTGGCAGAGTTGCGTGAAGTATGTTTCTGGCCTAAAGCAGCTCATCTGCGTCTCTACACCACTGAGAAGCACGATTGCTTTCATCATGTTAAGAGGGATTATTGACCCTCCATTGACCTTCACCCTCTCTCTGTTTTTGAAACATGATGCCCTCTCTTCTCTAATCTCTCCATTCGGTCTGCCCCGATTATCAAGAGCTCTGGACAGTTTAAAGCATCTCGTCTCTGTTATCATGCTGCAATTAAAACTAGCACAGCCCTTTGATCTTTTGATTTAAACAGCCTGTGTCTTCTTGTTACAGTTTCCTCCTGTGGCTGCCTAACTTCATCTTGTGGTAAATAAAAGCTTCCTTCGGATCTTTTTTCTCCTTCTGGCCGTGATCCCAGAGTAATGCTGAGTGTCCCCTCGTCTTGGGCGGCAGAGACGGCTCAGCGGGTTTCGTCTGGCCACCCTCAAACACAGGAGAGGTAGAGACATTTAATAAGAGCCTCACATTTCTGTTTCTCAGTGCCAAGAGATCAGCCGCAGTGCCCTGCTGCCAGCTGACCCACTGTTCCACATCCTTCAGGTTTTTTAGTCGACTCGAGTGATAAATACATCCTAAAGCCTTAATGTGATTGAGTTCCCCTTCCAGAGGGGAAAAAGTCCTTCAGTGTCTGTGAGACAGCTTTAATGAGCCCCAATCATTTTAATGGCATCGCTAATGGACTGCAGGCTTCGTTAAATTCAGCCAGTGTCATAATGCACAATGATATCCAGTGCAATATGAGTTCATACAAGCACATTTCACATTTATCAAGATACGAGGTGAAAAAGTGTGGGAAACACTTTTGTTATATTGAATAGCATTAGCATAAATGACCCTATTACCTTTGTTGGTGTGTTCAAATGTATTCAGGTTGATTCAGTCATGCTATGTAATATTGTGAGTGACTGGTTAAAATAAGATGTTCGATGTTCACGGGTGAAGTACATTTGAGGTTATTTATACCTCAGATGTACTTCATGTGTAAAGCAGCTCTATTTAAATCTGCGGTGTGACAGTAATGACTGTGAGAAACTTCCTTTCTCTCTTTGGCTTGGTTATTTTGGACGTCTCAATCCTTCTGCCTGTTCGTCTGATTAGCATTCTAATTATCAGCTGCTTTAGAAAATAGCTGTTCAATGCTTTCAATTCTTCAGCACAGTCCAAAAATACAACACTGAGAAATCATTTGTAAATGTATTGTTAGTGTGCATTTGAGAAGAGAGTACACAATTAAGGAAATATCAATGCTGATAGTTTTGATAGTTATAGTGCGATATTTATAATAATTATTGCATAATAATAATAGTAATAATAATAATAATTATTATTATTGCATAATAATAATAATAATAAAAATAAATGTATTTTAGTTTTATGTATTTATAATAATTATTGCACAATAATAGCAACTGTTGCATAATAATATTAATAATTATTATTATTATTATTATAGTCCTGCATGTTGACTGCATCACATGACTTTGGATTTTTGATTTGGATTTCAACTTTTTGAAATATTTTAGAAAAATTACTTTTTGTCTAAAAAAATATAATTTAAAAATGTAAAAATAATAAAAAGATTATGCAAAATTATTTTATCAAACTAATTTATTTTCAAGAATTCAACCCACTATTAATATATAATTAAATTATTGCTCTTCGAAACGAGCTTTATTCAAGTACATATTTACATATTGCATTTTTAATGTTGTTTTTTTTCTTTATCGTTAAATAAAAAGAAAAAATACTATAATGTAATATGTCATTGAATACAATCTGAAGTGAAGAGAAAAATCAGTTCTCGTGAACAGCCTCTCCCGACAAGGTAAATAAATCAGAAACGGTTTGTTATAATCTCTAATGAAAACATCCTTGAAAGACTTCCTTGGAATCTGTCAGAGAAACCGGTCTGATCCAGTTTGCTGCATCTTGACAGGAAGTGAGCAGGGCAGAGCCAGCCAGCTGTTTTGGAGGCAGTATGTTTTTTGGTTTTTTTCCTGGCGAGGTTGAAGGAAGTGCCAGTTGTACTCAGGTGATCTCAGCAGCTGGGCTGAATAGGCCGTCTGTTATCCATGTGCGCTGGCTCAGTCGCGCCTCTGAATCTATGATGAGTGCAAACAAGCCGGGGGGATGTTTTTATTCCCTCGCATTCAGCAGATTTGCTCGCCCCGGGGAAGACTAGGGAGGATCTCTCAACCTGGCACAGCTGCTTAAATGATTTTAGCAAATGGCTGCAATATAACAAAGAGTGAAAAATTTAAGGTGGTCTGAATACTTTCCGTACCCACTGTACCTGCAGCGGCTCCCTCGAGACCATCTGAGCCCTGTGTTCCTCAAGACACCCTCACAGGGCCTCACTGCTTTACAGCTGCCAACCATTTGGCCAAATATTTTCCTCACACGTAGAGTGTATGCGTGTGTACATATGGACAGTGGGTAAAAAGCGGGGCCCGCAGAGGGAAAGAGAGAGGTGTGTTTGAGAGAAGAGATGGTGTGTTGTCTGCTGTTTGAACAGGCCTGTTTGGTTTGGCTGCGCTGGAATCTGTTTGATTGATTCTCCTCGGCTCTGCTGAGGATGAACCGCTCGTTGCCTGAGCTTCTTCTTTTCATTTCCTCTTAGCAGGGATACGCTTGTACAATTTATTCTTTTCAAGAAGTACTTGTTGCTTAGATCTTTAATAGCCTTTGAAAATGCTTTCAGCACTAGAGAGTCTAAGACAGCAGGCTCAAATGCATTTAAAAACCATTATGTTCTTCATTTCAATTACAAAGGTAAAAGGATTCCAAATGATAGGGCGAGTGTATCACGCTCAGTCTGAAGAGCAGCACAGCTTCACAAGTGTACACCAATGTCACCTCACAGGAAGTGGGCACGGAAATTGTATTTACCCATCAGTCATCGTGGCCCACCTGAAGTTATGAAAAGAGAAAGAGAGTATTTCAACACTGAAAAATGATGCACATCGCAAAATAATAAAATAATTCAGTTCAGTTCAATTGAATAAAATAAACTTTAATTCAGCTCAGAAATCATTACTAGACAGTTCAAAGTGCACCAAACATGTCACTGTTACAATAGGAAGACAAAAGAACCACATCACATTTATTTTCATATTAAACAAACATTTATTAACAACATTTAGGGCATATTTTGTAGTTTATATTACTTTTAAATACATAACATACATGTATACATGACTTGACTAAATTTGTTCTAAAGGTTTATGCTTAAAAGTGAAATTCATTTTTAGTGAAATAATAATGTACTCATGAATAAAATTTAAATACTTTTTATTTAATAATAATAATTAGTAGTAGTAGTAGTAGTATGTAAGTATTAACAATGATAATCATTTTTTACCACATTTATTTTAGAGAAATATAAAACTATACGCATGTATATTTTTATGGATTTTTTTATATTATTATTATTAGTAGTAGTAGTAGTAGTAGTATTAACCATAAATAATACCATTATTATAATTAATAATAATAATAATAATAAATAATGTTTTATTCATAATTATTTTAACAATTACTCATATCATTTTACTACATGTATTTATTTGTTTGTTTGTTTGTTTGTTTGTTTTTGTTAAATGGATGAGTTGGACTAGATAGTGATTTTTTTATTTAATAACAATAACAACAACAATAACAATATTATTATTATTAATAATATTATTCTTATTATTAAAGTATTAACAATGATCATCATTTTTACCACATTTTAGACAAATATAAAGATATACTCATGTATAATTTTCTTTACAAAACTGAAATGATTTTTATTGACTTTTTATATTATTATTATTTAAAAAACAATATTTTATTAATCATTATTTTAATAATTAATCAACAAATCATTTTACTACATTTATTTTAATTTATTATTTATTGGACTAGACACTGAAAGCCATCAAAAAGTGTCCAGCATACATGTAAACACCTTCACTGCTGTTTAAATCCCATGATGCACCTCATGAAGCTGGAATCTAGACAAACAAGTTCAAATAGAGATATTTTCATTTGTTTTGATTCTAATACTTGCATTTGTGCTATTTTGCCTTTGATGTTTGCACTATTCTGCTGATCCATGCATTCACCAAACCATGTGTCCTTTGCAAGGCACTTTACTTTTCCAAAATGTTCAAATATAACATTATATAACAAAAACACTTTTGACTGGTAGTGTATATTTTTATATACATGTGGATGTATAATAAACATGTATGTGTATGAAAGCATGGTCATTTCTTTTATGTTTATACACAAGCATATGATGTTGTGGAAACCCCTAATCTGTGTGACTCGAGAGTTGTCTGTGGCGTCCCAAATGAAGAGAAATGCAAACGCAGCTTGCAGTCAGTCCAGGCCAGGCTCAGGTAGTCCTGAGCTTGTGAGCGTCTGAAAGGTTCTTGGAAATGATTTACGCAGAACACAGAGTAATCACTCCACTGTTGTGAGTAATTACCATGGACACCTTGAAACCTGTTGAGCGTGTAACCCGCAGTACCAGGAAGATTCCCTCTATCCGCACTCATTAACAGCCAGCCCACATGATATAAGCTTACGTGACAGTCTCTCAGTGCCACTGTCTTTTGCCTTTACACTGCCTGCATGTGGCACGCTTTGAGTCTGGAGTTGAGCTACTTTTCAAAACAAACGGATCATTAACAGGAATGTGGCCCGGAAGATGAAATAGTGCGGATTGAAGCATCATGACTTCCATCAGCGTCAGGTGACACATCAGAGGCGGAGGCAAAACAAACACAATCCCACAAAGACCTCAGCCTGCGTTTTGCTCTGAGCTGTGGCCGTGTCAGCTATACGACTGAATAACTCTGGCCTGACATAACACGGCTTCATCGCTGCTTGCGTGACAAGGTGGCTATCGTGTGTCATGCTGAAACTATCAGGTTTAGCAGAGGAACTCGGTTGAGTGTTGAGTGAACATAGAAAGGCCTTCATTCTGTGAACAACATACAATTGGATATAAACAGAGGTACAAAAGTTGGGGTTGGAGTAGGATACATTTGCATTATTAAAAATTATATGACTGACTATGTAATGAAAATATTTGAGATTTTGCCTCCACAATAAGTTTTCTTTCAGATTAGTGGAAAGAAAACATCCCAAATAGACATTTAAGTGTTTGTGACACTTTATCTATTTGCATCTGTAGATTTCACATCTTTAAATTACACCAGGTTTAAAAAACGTACACTTCCATAATGTACAGTCATGGCCAAAAGCATTGGCAGTGACAAATTTTGTTTTTTGCAAAGTTTGCTACTTAAGCTGTTGTGGTGTTCATTCACATTGTTTCTACAAGTATTGGCAGTAACATAGTCTAGAAACAATGTGAATGAACACCACAACAGCTTAAGTAGCAAACTTTGCAAAACACAAAATTGATGTCACTGCCAATACTTTTGGCCACGACTGTACTCAAAGTGCTCTATTTTCGCACACTAATTTAATATACTAAAAAGGATTCTTTAGTAGGCCTACTTCTTAAGATAAAATTAAGATCAATTAAGTGTACTTGAGACACCACGAATATGAACTAAAATGTGCTTTTAACACACTAGCTCTGTATTTATGGATTTAGTTACCACTTGTAGTACACTTGAACCCATCTTTTACGCACTAGTACACACAAGTGGTGACTAAATAAATGTTTTAAATACAGAGGTAGTATATTAAAAGCATATTTTTGTTCATATTCATGGTGTCCCAAAATAGCACGAGAGTATATTTAGTTGATCTTAAGTTTATCTTAAGCAGTATACTAAAGAATCATTTTTAGTATATATTAAGTACAAAATTCAATACAAAAATACAGTCACATGCCACTTATTCTGTAAGCTCAAAAATATCATGGGAGTGTATGATATTAAAGACATCACCACAGCTCTTTTCTGACTTGTCCCCTTGTTACAACACTCAAGTCTCTCCTACATAACATGGACAACATTAAATACATGTTTTGTTCATTAGTTTAGATATTGAATGTTAATCACTCAAAGCCCTGTCTCTACTTAACCGCCAATCTCACATATCTGCACACTCTCAGAAAAAAAGGTACAAAAGTTGTCACTGGGGTGGTACCTTTTCAAAAGGCACACCTTTGTACCTAAAGAGTCCATATTGGTACCTTAAAGGTACATATTAGTACCTAAAAGGTACAAAAGTGTAACTTTTGAAAAGGTACTGCCCCAGTGACAGCTTTTGTACCTTTTTTTTCTGAGAGTGCATGTTTGTAGTTTTTCAGTACTTTTCATTTGTAAAGTTCTAATCGAATTCTCGTCCAGCGTGCAATGGGGAGAATTCAGGATGTAGATTGGGACAAAGCAATTGAATGTAATCAGTGTTATTATTGTTAACTAAAACTAAAATTATTAAAAAATAGTTTTTGGTAATTGAAATAAGAATGAAGTAAGATAAAATATAAATATTAGATGAAAAAAGTGTAAACTTAAACAGAAATGAGAAATGTTGCCTTGGCGATTAACTAAAAAACGTTGAAGCTGATATACTAAAATTACTCAAACTAAACCTGAAATAAAAATTAGTTTAAAAATATATATTTAAAAAAGATAAAAGCATATAACAAAATTACTAAAACTGAAACGAAAATAAAAAATATTAAAATAAAAGCTTATTCAATATTAATAAGTACATGTTAATGTCATGTGTGATCTGTTTTGGTTTTGATTTCTCTCTGTTCCTAGTTTGTTTCCATGGTTTCTGATTACTCCTCATTGCTCTGCATAGTTCCTCATGTGTTCCTAGTTCTATTAATAATCTCCCCTTGTATGTTTAACCCTGAGTTCTGTCTATTCCTTTGTCTGGTATTGTTTGTGTGACTGCGATTTCTGTCTCCTTGTACTCCCTCGTGTTTAATAAATTAGTGGTTTTTAGATAATCTTGAGTTGTTCCCGACCTACATGTTACAATTAATAAGTATTAATAAATATATAAATAAATATGAATAAATATAGTTGTTTATTAGCATGCCTATTAGGCTGTTTATTAGTACTTATAAAGCACATATTCTGCATGAATTTTGCATCCCTAATCCTACCCAATACCTAAATTTAACAACTACCTAACTAACTATTAATAAGCAGCAAATTATACGTTTATTGAGTCAAAAGTCATGGGTAATGGTTTGTTAATAGCGAGAACTGGACCTTAAAATATAGTGTGACCAAACTGATCAGAATTGATCAAAACACACAAATCTGGATTTTCTGACCACTTCTCTGCATTGATGTGGTGCTCTTCTCTGAGAAGAGCTGTAAGATTTTTTTTGTAAAACCGAACACAAAACATCTCTACTAGCTAACATATATCACTATAATAGGAGTCCTGAGCAATCACAGCTGCAGCTCTAGAGTCTGTAAACTGCAGAAAACAGCCCAAAAACTAGCCAATGAGAAACGCCTGACCGCTAAGTTTTGCTGGCATCAGATTGAAAAGAGCTCATTAGGCGAGAATGTAAACTGCTGTTGACTTTCACCTGCATTCCTGCTCTGACGCACGAGCTGCGGCTGTGAAAGCTGCCTGTCACACACGTGAGGAGCGCTTCACTAGCACTTCCATGGGGAATCCCCTCTCAAACATTACATCAGCTCAGACATGCATGGAGGAGGTTCAGCTGTGTGTGTTCAGGATTTGGCACGAGGGGACAAAATGTTAAGCTCCTGCACAGACACATACACTAAAATCAGTAAAATACACTCAAACTGTCCCGTAGGCCTACATTACTGCTTCTTCACATAAATAGGGTACACTGGTGTCACATTACTTTTTTTTGTTTTGTTTTTTTGTAGTGAGAATTATTAGATGTGTCTATTAACTATAGTTTAACATATATTAACCTAGCATGAAAACTAGCTACTTTTAAACATCATCATATCAAATATCTGCTATCAAAAAAAGGTGATTCATTAAGGTAATTAATTAATTAAGCTCACATAACATATTAAATATTCTATTATAAAACATCATTTGGGCCATTTCTACAACATGCAGTAAATAAATAAATAAATGAATAATAATAATAATAATTAGAAGAAGAAGAAATCAGCTCTTACACCGACTTTGTTGCTAATTTATCTAGCTGAAGCATTTTATGCAACATGATCGTAATATAATTGAAAAAGAAGTATCAGAAATATAATTTGATCAATAACTACACACCAACATTTGGTCCAAACTACTTACTGAGTAACAGTTTAATTAGATTATTTTGCAGGCCTATTATTTGCAAATGTTGAATTTATTTATTTATTTATTTGATTATTTAAATTAGTTATATATATATACAGTATATATATATATATATATATATATATATATATATATATAATACAAATCTAAAAATTATATATATATATATATATAGATAGATACATATACATATACACATAACTTTTTAGATTTTTATTTTTTAATATTTAAATTATAAAATCTACAAAATGATATATGTATATATATATTTTCCCTTTTTTATGTCTTATATATTTCGTTTCTTTTATATTTTATATTATTTAACATTAATGATATTTATTATTAATATTTCCATTCATTCATTTATTCAATCATTCACCCAAATTTTGACTAACGAAGTCACAAACCTGCAAATCTAGAAATAAAACCATTCAAATAATAATGTTTATTGTTCAATTCTGAATGTTAAGCACCTCCTTCCATTGACCACTTGCTGAAAAACAAAAACAAACTTTATAGTTTCAAACTCTATTTTGTACCCTATTGATGGAAAGTGTCTTATCTTTTATTGATGTGTATTGAAAGTGCAGGCAGCCCCAAATAGAGAGTGTTTTCATCACTCCACCTCTCTATGTTTTGGCAGCACACAATTATTCTCCAGACTGCAGTTTACTTTAAGCTCACTCTGCAGTCAGGGAACTCCAGCACCACACCCACAAATCCAAATAAAGTCTGAAAGCAGACTGCGACCGGCTTCACCTGCATGGCCACGATGACATCACGAGACTGACGTGTCTTTCTAGAAAGATAAGGTCACCATGGCACATGTTTTCAAAACAGCACGGCTGGAGTTTCGGATGAAACCGCAGCGCACTGGGAGCAGCCAGGGATGGAGACTGTTTGTTTTCATAGGCAGGGCTGCAGAGAAACTCCGAGTCACAGAACTAATTGCAGTCCAGCCTCGAGTCTCAAAAAGCATCACTGAGCTTTTGCTGCTCTCTCATTCAGAAAGATGTATTGAAGTGACCCACTTTCCGCTGCTGTGAGCGGTGGCACAGGTTGGCATAGACGCCTTATTCACACAGGCTGGCATTTCAGCTCACACTTCTGAACTTCGGTGTGGCTGGGTTTGGTTTGTAAAGACCCGGCAGAGCGAGCTGAAGGAAAGCTGACTTGCTGATTGTTGTTGACTTTGGCGAGTCGAGACCAGCTGGGCTCCTTTGAAAATAATCGAATGGCTGTGGAGCGGCTGAAAGGCAGCAGTTTTGGCATGTTTATCCAAATAAAATGTCCTTTGACTGTGGTGAGGGTGTGAGGGGAAACCAAGTGTGTAAATATTGGTATTCATGCACTGGAATATGTCATTTGAGCTAGTTAGGCTAAGTTGTGTTGGTGAGCTTCTGTTTGGCTGTCTGTCATGGTGTGTGTGCAGGGCCGTCCTTAGCTGACGCGGGGCCCGGTGCGAGGCAGGGAGCGGGGGCCCCCCTCGGTCCATTCGCGATCATGTTCCGGGGGTGGGGGGGTGGGTCCCCGTTCACCTCAAGCGCAGGGCCCGGTGCGACCGCACCAGTTGCACCCCCCTAAGGACGGCTGTGTGTGTGTGTGTGTGTGTGTGTGCGCGCGCGCATGTGTGTGTTTTGTAGGCATGTGAGGGTCGTTGAGCAGAACAAGCACATGCACACGCCTGTGTGCCATTTAATATTCAGGACGAGTGTAAATCAGCTGCACATCACAGGCATTGCTCTGCAAAGACATTAGAGCAGAACAGAGAGAAACAACAGACTCGAACTATATGACACTGCATCCAGAAAAATGTAACAATATTAAACAATAATATGTTAAATCTGTCTATCTATCTATCTATCTATCTATCTATCAGTCATCTATCTATCTATTATCTATCTATCTATCTATCTATCTATCTATCATCTATCTATCTATCTTTTCTGCATGTTGTAGAAAGGACCCAAATAATGTTTTATATTAGAATAGTTTGTGTTATAAATTGAATAGATACTAGATATTGTGACATTATATACTATAACACACAGAATAATCCATCCAAAATAACTACAACCGTTTGCTCACCGGGCTTGTGTGTACAATAAAAACTATCTGTGTACTAATAATCCCAAGATTTCTTAACAATTATTAAATCTACATGACACTCCCTCAACTATATCCACTAAGAAACTCCCGAGTATGTTGTATTTTCTGGTTGCTATGGAGTTCACTGTAAAATATCTTTGAAAGATGTCTTTCAATGTCTTTGTCCTTTTTCAGACTTTTCAGCGAACATATCCTGATTTATGTTTTTTAAAACGTTTATTTAAAAAAAAACATTTTGCTTGCTGTGAGCATAAAATTAAATTTTCTTTTTAAAGATATATTGATCGATAACATTTTATTGCATGTATAAATTATTAAAAATAAACTTTTTAAAAATGCAGTTCACACAAAAACAATGACCTGAAAACGCATCTTCTATGAACATGATTTTAGTTTTGAAATAAAATTAATTTTGATATTTTTGGGGGACATAACTTCAAAAAAATCTCATCTTAGTCTTCATATCATAATGAGACAATTCTTGGAAAAGAAAAGTAAATAAACTTTATTAAGTAGTGTGGCATAATCATTTATTATCGTTTCTTATTATTAATTATCATGTTATGAAACCAACATGCAGCAGAAAAAAAAAGAGCAAAAAAAAAAGGAAATTATGACCCATTATAAATTAATAATTATTTAAATACAACAATAATATCACATTTTTATATAATATTTATCATTTTTATATTCAGTATAATAATAACAATATTTTTACCTTGAAAAAAATATTGAAAACATTTAAAAAGGTTAAGGTCATACATATTAAAATGAAAAACAACAGCATTTTCTTTGAAAACAAGTCTTAATATTTCTTAACACCTATAATATTAATATTTATACATAATAGAATATTTTTATTTTAAAAATATATAAAATATATTTAAAATATATAAATATTTTAAGATCATTAAGATTAAAATATTCGTGATATTTTCCTTCTCATAACTGAAGAAATTTTACCTTAAAAATACTGTGTAAGATTATGATTTTGCAGTGGTAATGACGTTGGCTTATACCTCATCATTATCTAACACAATGACCGCATGCTTTGGCTCACTACAACATTAAATATTAATCCATTTCGCCCGTGCTCTATATTTTACGTTGTCCCATAATATGGACATTAGGATTTGACTGAACACCTTCTGACTGAATCTTATATCACAAAACACACTAGCGATAAGAATGACTCCTTTCATCAGATGCTATTGTGAAGGGCATTTTAATGTTTTGGTCTGAGATGTGTCGTATTGTGTTCCTTGTAAAGGTAACCCGTCAGGTTCCTGAAAGGGTGTGACTGTGAGTGTTAGCGTGAGAACTCAGCCGCATGCGTTTCTCCAGATTCAGTTCAGTCAATCAATTATGAATGACCTTTGGGCAGAGCGTGGTCCTGTCGCTCGCTCTCAGTCAGTTTGACCCACACAACTGCCTGTGTGCAGCTCAACAAACTTCCTGTCAAATGCACAGAGGTACACCACTTAACAGAGTTTGTTAACAGTAATAAATCTGTATGAGACCAGTGTGTGACCCACTTCTGCTGTATTGACGGTGTTTATTCACTATAGCAAACAGCAGACAGTCTGAGTGTGCTGCTTTACCTCAGAACATGCGGCAGAGAAAACAAGTACACTGTTAATATATTAGTCTCTCATATAGCATGTAGATGGTCAAAATAAAACAATTCGACTCTTTGAAGAGACTAATAAACAGAACCTGATATTCCTGTAGGTTCAGCAGGTTTACAAGTGGCCTCTGTTTCCCAGTTGAGTGTGTATCAGCTCTCTCTCCGGCCATGTTTGTTTCCTGCAGCGGGACTCCCAGACTAAACTTCTGGAGGCACTGAGGCATTCACTTGTCAACCACAGATAATTCCACTGGTCTGTGACAGCTGCAAAACAAATGCATTAAGGACAAATGAAGGCAAGGCTTGAGGAAACCGGAACAAAGTGTAACATGCACGCACACGCATGTGTTTCTGTTTTTCTGGGAAAGAGATCAAATACGGAGTATTTCCAGAACACATTTGTGACCCTGGAGCACAAAACCAGTCATAAGTCGCTGGGGTATATTTGTAGCAATAGTCAAAAATACATTGTATGGGTCAAAATGATTGATTTTACTTTTATGCCAAAAATCATTAGGATATTAAGTAAAGATCGTGTTCCATGAAGATATTTTGTAAATTTCCTACCGTAAATATATCAAAACTTAATTTTTGATTAGTGATATGCATTGCTAAGAACTTCATTTGGACAACTTTAAAGGCGATTTTCTCAGTATTTAGATTTTTTGCACCCTCAGATTCCAGATTTTCAAATAGTTGTATCTCAGCCAAATATTGTCCTATCCTAACAAAACCATACATCAATGGAAAGCTTATTCAGCTTTTAGATTATGTATAAATCTCCGTTTCGAAAAATTGACCCTTATGACTGGCTTTGTGTTCCAAGGTCACATCTGACTCAAAATACATACAGTATTTTACCGTTTGAACGTTTGAGGCCAGTTTTTTTATATAATAATATAATTTGGAATTAGGAATTTTGAATTATTTCACTCAGACATTTGGAGTATTAACTTAGAACATAAGAAGTGAGACCCTATAAAGCTCATATTTCATATACATATTTTTAAGGCCTCTAAATGATCAAGATGATCAAAACTTGCTGAAAAACTGCTACATGCAGACATAATACTAACATTTATATTATTAGTCATATTTTAAGATGAACATTTACTGGACTAAAGCAAGGCTTACTTGATTATCCATAAATCAATTTTTAAAAATCATGTTAAAATGTGAATATCAAGAATGATACAACAGACTTCGGAGGATCATTTATCATTGTACTGCATTGCATTATATTTTGGAGTTTTGCCCTCCACAATCAAATCTACATAGTTTTGATTATAAAACTAAGCATTTAAAAATAATCCTACTATTGGGAGATATAGAGTGACAGCAGCTATTTATATGCATTTTATGCAAGTAGTTTGTTAAAGATCTCACTGATTTACATTACAAGCTTTCAGAATTGCAACTTACTTTCTTTTTGTAATATTTCTGTCTAAAGGTTGAATAAACTGTTCCATTTGAAATAATAATAAATCAATCCTGACTATTATTTCACATGTCAGGCTTTACAGGGTTAAGGGAGCCGAAATGAGGACATTACTCTTCGTTCTTCAACCTGGCCAAACAGGTCACCTGTAATTTGACTGTCCCAGAGAGGCAGCCATGGCTCCAAAAACTCGAGACAGCACCGCTTTCCACAAAAACCCATACAGAGATGTAAAGGGTCTCTGATAGGCCCCTCTTGTTCAGTCTGCTCCTGAGGGATGCATCTACAGTGTCATCTCCACAAAACACCAGCACAAAGCTGGCCAGAAAAAGACCTGGGGTGTGACTTTTGAGGAGGTGCATCGGGGGTGAACGGAAGTACTTTTCATCATGACCTACATATCTACTGCAGCTCTGTCTGAGACTGAGACATGCGTGCCTGTAATTCATGGGCTGCTGGAGGTGGAGGGTGCATGACTCTGATCTTCATCGCAGTGCTTCTCAAATGCATTTGCTTCAGAAGACAGATTTGACAGGCATGGACTGAATCAAAATACTGACTGTTTTGTTTCTAAATGTCTCAGTGGTTTAGAAGAGACCAGAGCAATGCACGCAAACAGACTACATCAAATATGGTGACACAAACCTTAAATGCCATGACTTTGGCTACATTTTTCAATTTGGTTTGACATTAGTTATTATTTGAAATTTGAGATGGCATATTTGATGCTGTTTTTGTATATAAGGTAAACAAATGCTACCCACAGTAGATGCCACCCTCATTGCTGCGAGCAGTGTTAGACGAGTATTACATTGCAAAAGCGGCCCTGTAGCATTGTTTCTGCAAAATTATATTACATGCTTTTTGCATGACGTGAAATGGCCAGTGACTCAGTTTTGAATCTGGCAATGTTTTGTTATGTTGGTTCTTGTACATATTGCGGAAGTTAAATGTCCAATGAGTGGCGCTTGAAGGTTAATCATGCATGAAAAAAAAACCCTACACTAAACAAAGGCAAATGTGACATAAAAATGCATTTGATGAAGCAACCATGGCATTTTAGCTTCTCTGAGTCATTGAGTTCCTTAATGGAGAGTTGTGTGTCATGACGTTAGCCATCCACTTATTTTTATGAGAATTTTGGAATATTGCATAAAAAAAACCGCTGGATGGAAATGCCAAATGCTCATAAATTCTTAAAATGCGCATAAAAAACGTATGCACACATTTGAGTAGGATAAACTTTTTAACCGATAAGAAAAAATGCACATAAACTACAATGGAAACACATTTACTGAATACATTTCTCCATGCGCATTGAAAAAGTCATGTGACTTTGCACGATGAGACGGGATAACTTGACTAGCAGCGGATCAATCTCGTTCACAGCATCTATATGTTGTTTTGGTCGTTCTGAAATGCTCGAGCAAAGTCTGTCGTCAAAATAAGTCTGTATAACTGTCTTACATTATTGCATTCCCAAACAGCAGGCATCCACCTCTGAAAGCAATGACTGCATTTATTGTGCTTCGTCTGCTTGCTCTGAGACGCAAGTAATTTATCATATATGAAAATTATTATATTCAGTGGCTTCTCCTAGTTTTCTTAGTGATATTTAGTGCCAGTTTACCAGGAAGAGACAATTTTGTTCTCTTTGACTCGTTGGATGGAAACGGTGCTTTATTCGCAAATGTTTTAATGCGATATTCCAGTTTTGCGCAGTTTAATTAGAATCTTTGGATGAAAACATAGTAATTCATACCCAAGTGCTCCACATTGCAAGTGTAATACTGTACCGGGTGAGCTGTACATACACTGTGAAAAAAAATCTGTTACATTTACGGTAAAATACCGGCAGCTGTGGTTGCCATAACTTCACCATAAAAAAATATGGTAGCAATATTTTAGGTTTTACAGACTTAATCACCACCAAAAACTGTTGGTGATGAGAAAGTCACATGATGAACCAAAGCTCATCATAAACAGCTTTTCTACCAGCTGAGGAGGGCAATACTTCTATATAGAAGGTGCACAGTGTCATTCACACAAACAATAAACCCCTTCATGGTGACACACATGATACTGAAATAATGCAATAAACATTAATTTAACAACATTCGATGTAAGATTACACCCTAGTGTACACAACTGATAAGAAAAAAATAAGAAACATGTTATTTCAACAAAAAACATCAAATATGAAGTGTCATGCAGGGAATTCTGGGAGTGTCAATTTACGTTTTTTCACTGTAAATTATACAATGACTTTTTCTTTTTCACTTCCAAAAACCGTATTTTTAACAGTATTTTACTGTAGAATTACATTAAATGTAATTACATTTATTCACCGAATTAGTATAGAAACTTACTGTTAACCAGTTAACAGGTTTTTACTGTAGCATTTTTACAGTCTTTTACTGTTAAAATCACAATCATTTTTACAGTGTATGGAGCTGGTTATGTGATGCAAACGAGTTGTTTCAAACCACCAAATTTAACTCCAAAACACCTTTGTTTTGACTATTTTGTTTGAAATGAGCTCACACCCATTCATTCTTCAATTATGTGCCTTCAAGTGAAACGTTTGCATGGCAAACTGTTTCAAACGACCAAATTTAATTTCAAAACACCTTTGTTTTGGCTGTATTTTGTTAAAAATGTCATCAAACCCAATCATTGTTTGTTTATCAGGGCCTTTAATTTTCGATCTGTTGACAATAAAAAATGACTGTGCATCTTTTGCACTTCAGAAGTCTTTGAACATCGAGCCATGTTCATTTCGTGCTACCTTTATGTCTTTTTTTGTAGCTTAAAACTTTCAGACCCCATTGACTTTTATTATATGGACAGGTGAAAAATTCTTCAAAATATCTTCTTTTATGTTCCACAGAAGAAATTTTATTTTATTTTATTTTTGTTTTAGCTGAACTATGCCTTTAAATGATTGTTGACAGTTTGCAATGTAAAGGCATACAGAAAGATGGTATGGCAAGCCCATACAGACTCAGACTAAAGTACTATTCATTACCGCAATGTTGTTTGCATCCACCTGTCATTTTAGTACCACATCCATCTAATTAATATAAATTATCAGACATAGTAATACGCATGACTCAAGCAATCCATGATAATTACTTTGTGTCTCCTCCTGTTTTCCATACCTAAATATTATTCGGTGAAGACACCGTCTGCCCCATGGAGGTTTAGTTGGAGCATAATTGGACAAGTAATTTAGGGGTAAACAGATCGAATCTAGGTCAGACATTTCCTCTCCCTCTTTTGGCTCAGGGATTTAAAATGTAGCTGCACTGGCACTGCATCGCAGGACAACGGACTGAGTGTGCTTAAAAATAAATAAATGAGGGCTTTTTGTTTCGCATGATGGTTGTTCTGACACAGAGAGACATTGTGCTGAGGACACACGAGGAGGAGGGAAAAGAGGATGCCCAGTTCCGAATTAGGTGAATGCAGAGAGCGAATGCTCCAGTTTGTATGTATAAATGCGTGTGAGGGAAAGCAAAAGACAGAGGGTGGACGAAACAGAAAGAAATAGGATTTGAAGCTCAAACAGAGGAAGTAAAAGGTGAATCTTTGGTTGAGGGTTTTACTTCCATAATCTTTCTAGCTTTCTAGAATCCAGTACGCATCTCCCGTCCTTGAAATTAAAAGACTTCTTTAAATGCTGCTGCCTGCAGTCGGTGATCAAATGTCTGCTGTATTGGTGTGCTATTTACAAGCAGTTTTTATGTTTTATGGATCGGTTTCACTGTTAGTATGCATCTCAGTTCTCCAGGGGGAAGTTGTGGCCTAATGAGTTAGAGAGTCGGACTCGTAACCCAAAGGTTGCGGGTTCGAGTCTCGTACCGGCAGGGATTGTAGGTGGGGGGAGTGAATGTACAGCGCTCTCTTCCACCTTCAGTACCACGACTGAGGTGCCCTTGAGCAAGGCACCGAACCCCCAACTGCTGCCGGGGCAAAAAATGGCTGCCCACTGCTCCGGGTGTGTGTTCACGGTGTGTGTGTGTTCACTGCTGTGTGTGTGCACTTAGGATGGGATAAATGCAGAGCACAAATTCCGAGTATGGGTCACCATACTTGGCCATATGTCACGTCACAGTGTTGTGGTCATATTAAAAGGTAGAAAGTCAATGCATGCCCTTGAGTACACAAGATCATTTGTGATATGTAACATAATGGCTTCATCCTTAAAAATAATCCATGTCCTGGAGGCTGAAAAACTGTCGGCTAATGAAGAGTAATATTTCTTGTATTAAAATGTTGTGTTGATGCTCGAAGGGTCTTTAATTAGCATATAAACGATAAAACAAATACATGTGTGTCAGAAGATCTCAAAAGAACATCAGCCACAATACCGCAGAATATATGCACAATGTGGCACTTTTCATGACTAGACGAGTCTTGAATGCAGCAGAACTGGAAAGTGCACCATGGACCCGCATCACAACATGCGCTGTAATGTGAAATGTGAGCCTGAGCTCTCTGCTAAGGCACTGAAGGTGTGCGCTGCTGTACACAACCCCCTTGATGCAGTTGCTAAGCAACCCCTTTATCGTCTTGTAGGACCTGTGCCGATTGCTGAGGCAACCTCGTATCCGATTCACTGGCACCGACTCAAATACAGCAAAAATAGGGCATTATTCACCTTGACAGTTGTGGGGAAACTCAGTGGGAATGCACTGCACTCCCTGAAGAATTACAAATAAATGGAAAGTCCCCTGCAACTTAAAAATTGCATGATGGGAATACTAGATCTAGCCGATAGATATACTAGACAAAGCATCAGATAGGAAGCGTTGGAAGAAATCCCTGCTGGAAACTTCAGCTTATGATGATAGCTAGGTTTTTGGAACTTGATAACTATTAGATAGTTACAAGATGTGTTTTTGCAACATATTAACTGGTCAAACAACTAATGACCATCTGTAGCTAAAGACCAGCTATGAGCAGTGTTGGGGCGTAACTAGTTACATGTAAGGAAATTACGTAATGAATTACTAAATAAATGTAATTGTAATATGTTACTGAGAAAACATATATTTAATTACAGTTACTTAAGAAAATGTTAACGATTACAAAGGGGGTTATACCTGAATATTTTCACACACATATAAATTTGATTGATTTCTTTCCCAAATTGCATTGACTGCTCTAAAATATGAGGCCAATGTTTCAGGAGTTTAGGACACAGAATAGGAAACATGCTTATTTGCTTTTTTACAAAGCATTATTGTTTCCTGTCATAGCTATGCAAAGATCTGATTTCAAAAACAGTATCATACACTCTAAAAAATGCTGGGTTAAATATAACCCAGCGATGGGTTAAAAAGGGACAAACCCAGCTATTGGGTTGTTTT
>NW_015551034.1:806224-812546 GCF_001515605.1 Sinocyclocheilus anshuiensis | reverse complement strand
TCCCAACCGCTGGGTCAAAACAACCCAATAGCTGGGTTTGTCCCTTTTTAACCCAGCATTTTTTAGTGTAACTATTAAACTATATCTTATGATTTTAAATCCGTATTTAACTTCAGAACAATCTCAACGTAAAAAGAGATGTTAAAGTCTGATTTTGTGATGGCTTTGCTTTAAAATTAAGTTATTATAATCTTTAATTCAAGTGATGAAGAATTTTGAAGGTCTGACAGTAATCAGTGTTGAGTACTACTGTAAGGTTAACCCTGACTGGTTTAAATGTTTCAGAATGATTAACAGTTAAAAACATTCGTTACAAATGTAGGAAAGTAATCAAAAAGTAATCAAAATGCAATCAGTTACATTGTAACAAGTAGTTTAAATAGCTACACTACTTATTATATTTTAAATAAGGTAATTTGTAATCTGTAATCTATTACATTTTCAAAGTAACCTTCTCAACACTGGCTATGACCATCCTGGAACAGCCAAGATCGTCTTGGACAAGCTAATAACCATCTTAGACCAGCTATGGCCATCCTGGAACAGCTATAACTACCTTGGACCAACTAATATCCATTCTGGAAGAGCTATGGCCAGCTTGGCCCAGCTAGTGACTATCTTGGACCAGCTAATAACCAGTTTAGACCAGCTAGTGACCATTCAAAGCCATGGTCAGTTTGGTACAGCTAGCGACCATCTTGGACCAGCTTGGACTAGCTAATGGCCATTCTGGAAATCCCATGGTCAGCTTGGCCAGTGACCATCTTGGACCAGATAATGACCATTCTGGAACTGCTATAACCAGCCTGGTCCAGCTAGTAACCATCTTGGACCAGCTTGGACTAGCTAATGGCCATTCTGGAAATCCCATGGTCAGCTTGGCCAGTGACCATCTTGGACCAGATAATGACCATTCTGGAACTGCTATAACCAGCCTGGTCCAGCTAGTAACCATCTTGGACCAGCTTGGACTAGCTAATTGCCTTTCTGGAACAGCTATGCTCAGCTTGGACCAACTACTGACCATCCTGAAACAGCGATGGCCATCTTGGGCCAGCTATAACCAGTTTAGACCAGCTAGTGACCATTCTGGAAAAGCCATAGTCAGCTTGGTTCAGCTAGTGACCATCTTGGACAAACTATAATGACCATTCTGGAACAGCTATGACCAGCTTGGTCCAGCTTACTGACTGTCTTGGACCAACTAATAATTAGTAATGACCATCCTTGAACAGCTATGACCAGCTTCAGCCAACTAGTGACCATCTTGGATAACCAATTTGTATACATTTATGGACTAGTTAATGGTTTGGATCAGCTAATAAACAGGTAGATGGAACTTGCATGTTCCAAAACAACTACCAGTTTCAGCCGGATTTCCCAACAGGGAATAGCATGTTTGTTTTATTTCATATTCCTTATTATATTATTTAATTATTATTATTGTTGTTATTTATGTCATATCAACCTTGGGGTTTAATAGGCTATATATCAAGTTTTTACTTAATTTGTAAATACAAAAATATTAGCAAGAAATAAAAATGAGGGTAGTTTAATGGAGCTGGGAGATGGAGCAGAGTTAAATAGGGAGCGCGTCCCTCTAGACAGGCTACATGGAGGCGCACTTCCGTCCCGCATAATTCGGTTTAGGGGAGCAGGTGCAGGGAAGGGGACTGAAGCGTCACCTCACATAAGGAAATATAGGCCTATTTGATTTACAGTAGCGTTTATTTTATACCTATACGCTGGCTCGGAAGATGGTAGCAAAACAAAGAATCCGTATGGCAAACGAGAAGCACAGCAAAAACATCACTCAGAGGGGGAACGTGGCGAAGACCCTGGTAAGGCTGTCATGTGTCGTCTGTATGCATGTAAATGAATGGAGATCGTTTGTTTTCTATGTGGATTTCGTTTTTACGTGCAAAGATTTGGGGTTATCTTGAGACACACTTCGAGGCCGTCGTCGGTTTTTAACGATGCTGATTTATTCAAACATCATACGGGGCGAGTGTAAGTCTTAATTCTTCACCTAATTCTTTTCGGTATCGGGGATCATCTTAAATTAGGCTTAATTCGCAAGCGACGTAAACGCGCTATTGTTTTACATAGTCACAATGAGAATGATGTAAAGCAGATTTAGTTAACGTTGACGCCTATGTAGTTGCCATGGCCACAGTTACGAGCTGCTGACAGATGTACTTAACTAATCTGACCACTGCTGACCCTCCCTGGTAAAGGTGCAGTTTAACTGGGTCACAGCAGCTGCCACAGGCGGCAATGAAATCATTTGCTGTGTTTTTGTTCAAGGGTCAATGCATGATGAAGATCCCATGATGAAGAATGTTAATAATAAGGTGTAAGGTCCAGAATAAATATGGGCCATTCTACAGAGTTGGAAACAAAATGTGTCTTTTCCTCAAATTTTGTATGTATGCAAATTGTATAATACATAATTGTGCAGTTAATTCTCATATTGATATCACATACTGGTAAAAAATGTATAGCCTGAATGCACTGTAAGTCGCTTTGGATAAAAGCATCTGCTAAATGCATAAATTATTCAATTATTATATTGTATTTTCAGAAAGTTTTGGAATATTTTTCCTCTCCCCAAATTCGTCACGACCGAAACGCAATAGTATATCATTTAATAAGAAGAGCAATAGCCTACTGACCTATTAAGAGTTTGTTTACATCTACCTTGTAAATATATGTTTTGCTATTTTATTACAAAGTTTTTAGCGGTAAATCAAAAACAATTGTATCAATATTTCAAGTGTGATTTATGAGATTTATGAGATCCAGCCGTTCTTTGTAAAAGGCATAAAGTTGATCATACTGTTTTCAACGTTAAGGATTCATTAGTCTGAATATGCATTCAACCAAACACTACCATCACATCTTAGTTGATAATTCAGTATACTTTATTTTTGACAGAACATCCCATGTTTCGGTAGCGACCACATCAAATTACAGAATTTTAAAACACTACTAAAATATACTAAAATACTAAAAATTTGCATAACTGTATTCAAATTTGGTGTATTTCCCCCAAATAAAGAATTATGTGTTGTCACTACCGAAACAATGTAACATGTTTAGGTAGTGACAATTTTATGCAATAACAACTAAAAAAACAAAAACAAAACAATGTCACTACCGAAACTTCATCAAATGTGTACACGCACACACACACACACACACACACACACATATATATATATATATAGTCAGATAATATAGCATATATTAATATTAATTAATAAAAAATGTAAATATAGTATTTTGTGTATAGACAAACACAACACAGGAAAAAGTCTTCAGGTGTTTGTTTTCTTTCTGTTACTGTGACACTATGTAGACATTTGTGTCATGTGTAAACAGATTTATCTGTAGGTATTCCAGACTATATTTTGTTTATGAAACACTTTGTCTTTCACTGTTCCAGCGACCACAGGAGGAGAAATATCCGGTGGGGCCATGGCTTTTGGCACTCTTTGTATTTGTTGTTTGTGGATCAGGTAATCTTAAATTTGCATTTTATATAATATAGTTTGCTGATTGCTATTACGCTTCCCCTGTTTTTTGTATTAATAAACTGAAAACGTTTATTTTGTTTGTTTGTTTTCAGCCATCTTTCAGATAATTCAAAGTATCCGAATGGGAATGTGAGTCCCAGCGTTCCTCACATTCCGTCCTACATCTGAATGAGATTTGTGGGTGACTGGATACAATCTGAAGAAAGACTGATAGGTGAAATCCTGTTTGTGGGTCAGAGGCTTGTATGCTGAGCTGGATCTAGTGTACAATACTACACGACATTGTCACACGTTTACAGTGTCCCTGGAGGAAAGGAGCACATGCTTTTCTACAAAACCATTGTTGCTGTTGACACATCTTATCATTCTTGTCATATTTATTTGTGATTGATGATTGCCATGATCTATTTCTCTATTCAGCCGTGTTTGCGTGAGCCTTTTTCAAATAAACGTCAAACACATTTGGATAATGACTCATAACATATGTTTTGCTTTTTCAAAACCAATTAAGTTTTTCTTTTTTTTTTTATGTGAACTTTGATGAATGTTACAGTAGATGTAAAAATTTTAATTTGTTGTGTAAAATTAGCAGACAGACCACTTAACTGTACAGACAATCCTTCTGGAGCCGATAACAACAATCAGAGATCTTTATGAAATTTATGGGTCTTGGATTTTATGGATTTTAATCTGCAACCTTTGATGCGTCTTGATCCTTGTTCTTTGAACATCAGAGTTTTCTAGCTTTGTAGTCTATAAGAAAACATGGATGGAGTAAAGAAAGCAGTTCGATCAATATTTAGATTTTTTAAATCATAATTAGATTCCAATCCATATATAGCCATTATGCATTGTACAGTTTAAGATTAAATTATGAACAGTACTATGAAGACCAACAAAATCCAATTTGTTTAACTTTTCATAGTAATGCTGTCTAAATGGGCGTGAACTGAAAATTATCCCCATTTTATGATCAAAGAGTGAATGATTCATGCATACAGTACATTCGAGTTTTAATATCTTCATATCACTTTAATGTACATGTACTTAATACTTACTTCATGATAATCAGTTACACTCAGATGTATGCCAACATGTAAAAGATCTGTTGATTCGTGTTTTTTAATTTTTTTATTTTCTTTTTGAGTAAACCGATTTTTCAGGTTGCTACAGATCTAAACTAGAAAAAAAACAGCAACCACAATATGAGAATATGATATAAATGCTCACCCATCTGTATAAACCCTATTCTGACTAGCATTTCTACAGTTTCTCCAGCATCCCGGTCCACCACATAAGCGAAAGCATCTCAAGGACTTTTCTCAACCGTGTTCACAAACATGACTTTATTGAGAGTTGTGAAGTGCAACTGGCAAGTGCAATCACAGCATTTTACAACTTACCTCCTGGTTTTGAGAACATGCACAGATAACATAAGCATACAAGTTGTACACAATGCAAATCCATGTCAGCTATATGATAGTCAAGAGTAACTGGAAGTTAAAAGATTGATCGAGAATACTTCACTGTCCAAACTGAAAACAGAAATCACATGGGTGTAATACTTCAAAATCATCTCAAGGGAACGAAGTAGTGTACAGTAGGTGTTAGATGAGTAGTTTCCATCTGTCAGATAAATATTGAAAGACCGATCCCGCTTAACAGCATTAAAAAAAAAAGGATGATGTCTCTTGGGTAAGCCAACTACCTTAAATCTGTACAACCTATATAGTGTCTCTTTAACCGCTTCACATGATATCGCCATTTTACAAAATACTTACACTAATCATACAATAATATACAGCCTGTCCACCTCGCAATTCAGCTCATCCGTCATTCTCACCGCACAGAGAACGAATGAGGATTCGAAGCATCATACCTCCTCGTTTTCTTCATTCAAAAAACAAAGTATCATGATTACACCAATGCAACTGTGGAAGTCAATGCGTCTGCCTTCCCCATGCCAGCTGGGGCACAGATCGGCAGCTCTTCAAAGTCTCATCACATTCGTCACCATAAAAGTGCTTGCTTTATTAGAAGCTCACAGTCTAAAAGACCGCCGTCAGCATGTACACTACAAAGGTAAGGGAGACACTTGACTGAAAACCATCGGGACTTCAGACACAGGCACAGTGATTCTTTATATCGCGTCCTCCAGGATTGTTTTCCTGACGATCACATTCCGTGGATTTTGGCAACGTCCCGCCTCAGCCAACTGGATTGTCACTGGTGTATAAATCACCTCGGTACGACATTTGTCAAGTTTTGAAAGGTGTGCAAATTTGGTCAGTCTAACATGTGAGTGAGGCATGTTTGTTCCTTTGCGTCTCGAGCCACTCATCGCCCTTAACAGGAACTTTTGCTGGGTGTTACGCCGACGGGCCTGAGTTCTGTGCTGCGAGTTGGGCCGGCGGGGCAGGCGGCTGCGCTCCCTGCGTGGACGACAGCGGTGGCGAGCCGCTCTGGACTTGCGCCTGGAACTGTGCGAGCTGCTCCGGACTGGCCAGGTTCTTCAGCAGGTTGTTTTCCTGCTCCAGCTGAGAGTTTCTCTCAATCAGTTCCTTAATCTGTTCTTTCAACACCTCCACCTCTTCACGGACAGCATACATCAAGTGACTCTTCACCAGATCCTGAAAGCGGACAACAGTGTGTTATTTTCAAACCTTATTTTTTTTGTTTATTCAAAGCAAAACATCTGTGTATTGGATTCATTTTATAACATGTATCATATGGACCATAAAGGGTCGCATAAGGGTCAATTTTTGGAAATTGAGATTTATACA
>NW_015551034.1:799080-806188 GCF_001515605.1 Sinocyclocheilus anshuiensis | reverse complement strand
TTATACATCATCTGAAAGCTGAATAAACAAGCTTTCCATTGATGTATGGTTTTGTTAGGATAGGACACTATTTGGCTGAGATACAACTATTTGAAAATCTGGCATGCGAGGGTGCAAAAAATCTAAATATTGAGAAAATCGCCTTTAATGTTGTCCAAAGGAAGTTCTTAGCAATGCATATTACTAATCAAAGTAATGATATATTTTAATATATTTACGGTAGGAAATTTACAGAATATCTTCATGGAACATGATCTTTACTTAATATCCTTTTGTTATTTGGCATAAAAGAACAATTGACAATTTGGACCCATACTATGTATTTTCCGCTATTGCTACAAATATACCTGTGCTACTTATGACTGGTTTTGTGCTCCAGAGTCACATATTGTGCAAAAACACCAATCTACTGTGAGATGCTGCGTTCACCATTTGAAGTAAAGCCTTGAAAGGCTCTAACCTGCATCCTCCTACTCGCTGCCCACAATCCCTCCCTCCCTCCCAACAAACCAACAAAATGGCCGTCCCACAGCGCGTCAGGCCAATCAGAAGCCGAGATATTTTTAACTATGTGTAAAAGCTTTGGGGTTTGCCTAGCAACAGTAACAAGGCGCACAGATCGCGTGAGTACGCAGGCAAAACCCCAGGCAAGTCGGCAAACAAACACCAAACGCTTCGCTCGTTTTCTTATTAGCTTTTTACTTTCAACTAAACTCGGACTAGCGCGAATGAACAATGAAAGCGGCAAAACATCGACGCTGTCACAATGACAGAGCAACAATCATTTGATAATGATTAACGTTACATAATTCATTCCAGCGACACTGATGCAACTCGAAAGCCTGCTTACGGCATGTAAACTAAATATCTGTTCGGATATGCAATGTTTATGATGGGAAAGGCAGGAGGACTTACCATCGCTTGTTCAATTTTGTTGTCTATGGCCACAACACTGGCACCCGATGAGCTGTGGGGGGGAGAGAGAGAATCGTTACTTCGCTGCTTAAATACACCAGCAACACACAAGAAACCATGGCAACGTCAACAAAATATCGTCACAAACACATGAAATATCGAAAATCATTGTGTAATAGTCCACATTACTATGCATTTTCTATGGAAATCTCTAGAACACATCAAACTCCGCGTCTCTTTATTCAGAAAGGTACGTTTTATACATTCAAAGCTACCTTCAGCATCATCTTTGAATGAACTGAAAGAGCAGGCAAGCTGCTTACAGCTTAGGCTTTTTACCACAAACCAGAGTTAAAAACGTCCAGTTATGATATTAAATGACCCAAATTCTCCAAAACAGCACCGCGTCGCCAATTTTCGCGTTCAACGCTTGTAACAGTTATTTTGCACAGAACGCAGGCTCTCATATGAGCTTTAGCTTGTTGACGGTTTATTACGAACACAAGTCTGATATTTTACCTATTGTCGAGCTTGACGGACGAAGTCTCAGTCCCCAACAACGACGAGAGGAAAGATATGGAGAAATTTCTAAGCTGACAAACACCAAGATCCATCGCCACGGAATAGCATGGAGAATTCATGCTATTGCGTCCATAAGAAATCGCGCAGGGAAGCGAACGCGTGTCCTTCCTACAGCCTCTGGAGCTTTACATCCTTTGTGTGCGTTTGCAGGAACACTGTGCGTGACTCCCAGCAGAAAACCTCGCTTTATCAGGAGACCGTACATCCAGTGCCGCAGCACAAAGAAACTCCAAGGTCAGCTCATCTCTGCGCTGGTGAATATCTGCAGCCTGTGCTATTTGCATAATTTATTTCACGCCAGCGCTGCTCGGCGCGCTATTGGCGGAGAGCAAGAGGCATTCGAATAATTTATGCAGCCACGCCCCATTTGACGCTCTTCCGACTCGCTTTGGATAATTTATTCAAACTCGACTTGCCTTATAAGACAATCCGGTTGGAGCGAGTTGATGTTATTTCCATCAAAAGTCTCAAGGCACCCACAGCTTTTACTTCAAATCTTTTTATTGGTATTTTGTGTGACAATACAGATTGAAATAATGATAACAAAGTGAACAGTAGGATATTGTCCATTATTAATCCCTTCCACAATCCCCCCATTCATATTAACTCAGACAGAAACACAGTAAATTAAATAATTAAACAGTAACAAATGAAATAAAATAGATATAATTCACCAATATATTAAAAAAATCCCTTCTAACCGATGACAAACATTACATGTTGCCAGTTACAGGTGCACAAGGTAGTCCTTTAATATAGTCCAAAAAGGGATCCCAAGTCTTATAAAAGGATTTGAGTGAACAAGAGAGTGAGCATATTAACTTTTCAAGTCAGATACAGTAAAAAATGTCCTGTATCCACCTGTTATGTGTCGGGGGCGAGGTATGCTTCCACATAAGAAGGATAGCTCGTCTGGCCAAGATTGTAGCGAAAGCAACAACCTTACAATCTCGGGCTGTCAGATCAGGTCTAAGGGATACTCCAAAGAGGGCTAAGAAGGGATCAGGGTCTATATTAGTGTTGAGAACTTTATTAAATGTATCAAATACACCTGACCAGAAAGTTGCCAGCTGTGGACATGTCCAAAACATATGCAGGTGATCAGCGGGTGAATGTTTGCAGCGGTTACAGGCAGCGCTTCTGTCTGGGTAAAATTTAGCCAACTGGGCATTGGTTAAGTGGGCTCTGAATAGTATTTTACACTGCATCAAACCATGCCTAGCACATAAGGAAGAGGAGTGTACCTGGGTCAAGATGTTACGCCATAGATCCTCTGTAATAGTAACTCCTAGATCATGCTCCCAAGTATCTTTAAGAGCGTCAGCTTCTTCATGTTGTTATTGCAAAACCTTATGTGAAAAAAATACTACTTCCACCAAAAATGTTTTCCAGTCTGTTTTGTTTTACTATATATACACGGGCAAAACATTATTTGAAGGGGAATGCCTTTAAACACAGTGATTACATGTCGCCGCTTATTGGCAAACAGCGGAACTGCAGTGGAGTGGATCCCTAAAACAGGCGAGTTTTAACCTTTAAAACATGCAAGGAGTCCCAACAGGACCACCAGCCATCTCAGGCGCTCCCGATTATAAAAAAAAGATACATTTTAGTCTTGAAACTACATAACTTTAATTATTCACTTCATAAAAATAATGCATGTTAAAGGAAAAATAGTCATCTTTTGTATTACACGGAAAAAGTCAAAATAATTCCGTATAATCCAGATTAAATTCATTTTATTTATTTATTGTTATCTTTAAATACCAACGTTTGAACTAGAAATGTAACGGATTATTAATGCACCCCATTTAGCAATACATTTTGAAAATTATTTGTACACTTGTTTTCTGTGTTCATGGCCCTCCAGAGGTATGTGGAGCCGTGCCCGTGACTGAAAGCTCAGATCCTAAAGCAGAAAGCATCTCCAGCATGTTTAGATGAAACTCAGTCCCCTCTGATTTAGGTGCAGCTAACTAATCTCATGTGAGCTTTAATTAATGTGTTTAACTACACATCAACGTGCTTCATATTATTTGAGCATGCACATGTGTTTGGTTTGCAAGGCTCAAGAGTACAGAAGAGAAATGATCACAATAAACTCAAGCACACTTATTCAACATGACAATTATATCTCTCAATCTATGGTGATGAAACTATAGTATATCTCAAAATGAAATCTTTATCTTTAAATTATAACAAGCTTTACATATACAGCTTCTAAAGCATTAAATACAAATTCACCCAATCTATTTTCTAAATGCATGTTATAGATCTTATTGTGAAGAATTGTTTGATTCATTTGATATTTTTTGACCTAATAATTCTTAATCAAAATGATCTTCCAATCTTCAGACTTCTCTCTGGTGATGTATGCTGAACAATCATTTTGTTTATATAAACCGCCCTTTTCTTATAGTAAATTGCAAGCTCACATTCAGATCCCCATTCAAACAACAAGCGATATCTCTTCCATAATCCATTTCATTCGGATGTACATCACAATATGGAAGAAAAGATCCAGTGATAACTGTTATATTGCGACTAAACTGTATTTACAAGCATAGTGAAGCAGACTAGGTGGATGAATTAGAAAAAAAGAGAATCTACAAAATTAACCACAAACTTTAATCTAGTAGAGAGATGAAGATATATATTCAGTTTTTCAATCAGCTGGACATTACAAAATAAACAGGGTGATCAGGTCTTGTATCATCACCTTGAAAGGGTTTCTTCTGCATTATTATTAATCATCTGATTGTATATTATCCTGCTTATTAGACTGTAACCTACCAAAGAAATGACACTGATATTTGATATTTTATAACATGAGAAAAGATCCCAGCATAATCAGTTGAGAGTCAGTTGAACAGTTCAGCGGTCATGATTCAAAACATTTCTGATAAACAGATGTGTAATATTCCATAATTTGCATATAAGATGTGAATATTTCACAGAACACAGTTGCGTCAGCTTTGTTGTTTCAACAATGTCGCCTTGAGTCATGATTGTGGTTAGGTAGGTTTCCACATAATTTCGATCCTGTTGTAAAGGTGTGTACCCACATGCCAATCCATAATAAAGGTGGTGCAACACCCACCCGGTAAACGCAGAGGAATTCTTCATTACAAGGGCTGCCCTCGACTAAAGATTTTTCTGGTCGACTAGTAGTCATTCATTTTAAGCATTAGTTGACTATTAGTCACACTTTTATTAATAAACCATATAAATCATAATAATGAGCCTTTAATTGCCTACATAGCTTAATAAGCGCTCAAGCGCACGCAAAAAAAGGCTTGCCACTGTGTACCAGCAAATATAATAATTATGAATGTGCTAGGGAAAAACAGCAAGTACACTGCATTAACGTTTTAATAATTTATTGATACACTAGTGCTTTCAGTTTTCAGTTTAAGAGATGAAGTCGGCGACACTGACTCGTCATCTCCTTAGTGTGCGCCTGTATGCATGTTTCATACGGATTACATAATCTGAGAATATTTGTTTTCTATTTGAATTGGTTCACTTAAAAGTTTCACTCTCTATAGATATATTTTTCATGTCTGTAATAAGGCAAAAATACACAGTTTCTCGAAGTGACGCTCTCAAGTTCACAGAGTCCGAGACGGCAGAAAGCGCATCCTATTTGCTTTCATTATTTTACAAAAGCACAATGTTTCGTTGTTATTCTGAGTGCACACAAATAAATGTAGTCTTTACAGATACAAAAGATGCATTACCTACATGTAACATGTGTGACTAGGACACCTTAAAATAAAGTGTTACCAAATATTCTTTATTAATTAATTGTATTTTGTACCAGCCGTTAACGATCTACGTGACTTCGCCAATGTGGAGTTTTTTTTTTTTTGTTCTGCGACTAAGCGACTAATCAAATTTTGGTCGACCAAGCCTCTTCTCATCGACTAACGGTTAGTCGACTATTAGGGGGAAGCCCTATTCATTACGCTCACTGGAGCACATAATTTCCTGCCAAATGACAACCGATATCCTCTGTTCTTCTGAAACATTGCTTAAGTCCTGCTCATGATTGACACAAAGCTTTGAAAACATGAGTGGGGTTCAGCACCGCTGAAACGTTTCAATCAAGTGTACACTTGCATCCAGTAAAAATAGATCACTTATCCTAATTAAGTGCAGCAGCGGCACACCAAACGAAGCCCAAACCTAAGCAGCTCAGGATGCTGTTAGCTGTTCCAGGCTCTTTGACTGGAAGCGGATTTAAGCAATTACGGAGTCCAAATATACCTCTGCCGTCCATGACCTGACCTCACACTACCACCATTCAGAGCGCTCAAATCAACACAACCGACTTATTTACGGACGTCTTCGTGCTCCATTCGCCATCTCAGTCACAGCCACAATTAAAAGGCCATGGCACACAACTCCAGCTATCTACCTGAAGATATTACACAAATTTCAAGACCTGACTGGACCAGGAACAGGTTTTCCAGACAATGCGTACTCACATAGTGAACATTAAGAACAAGTTCTAAATGATAAAGAAGCTTCTGTCCAGAAACCTGGTGCAAAGCTCAACAGAACAAATCATCCATCTACCATTTACACCAGAAGTTTGATTGTAGCTCAGGCCCTGTTTATACTAGTGCGTTTTCGTTTTAAAACAGCGTTTTAAAATGAAAACGATCCTCGTCTACACTGGCGCTTTCACTGCATTTCAGAAACGATCTCAGTCCACACTACACAACCGAAAACGCATGTCACATGACCATTCATGGAGGCACAATCATAGATATGTATAGTTAGATCCCTATTATTTAGATGCCGGATGCATCTGTGCTTGGAGTGGTCGAATGGGGCATATACCTATACATATCTATGGGTACAACAAATGAGCATGATGTTATTGTTTACACGGTCGTCAAGGATATGCATAGAGTGAATGTGGGCAGCCACACCAGTTTTCAAGAGTCTCCGTTTTGGTACGTTTACACTGAAAACGCAACCCCGGAGTTTTCAAAGTAAAACGGGGTCTGCAGCGTTTTCAAAATCTCCGTTTTCGAGGGTCGAAAACGCCAGAGTTGTGTAAACGAAGCAAGACGTAAACGTAGCAAACGCTATGCGTTTTAAAACGTAAACGTACTAGTGTAAACGTAGCCTCAAACAGCAGAGCATGGCAGTAGAAACATCATGGGTTAGATTCCCAGGGAATGCATGAACTTGAAAGCAACGTAAATCGTTTTTAGAATAAATCATCTGCCAAACGCTATGAGTCTCTGTGTTCACACTGTCTGGCGGCCATTTTGAAAGCTGTCTAAAAACTTTCACCAAAAGAGGAGCCCCTTAAATGTGCGTTTTTCTAGATGTTTAAGCCTTTATTTTGGGTAAGTTTCACTACTTATTGTAACATTAGATCCAAAAGATAGTTTTAGCAGCATAGCGCAGATGCTACAGAACACAGTTAGCTGACTAGCTGTATAAGATTGTGTGCTACTAGGGATGTTAATTTTAACCGGTTAACCGACCGTGAAGAATTTTGACCGATTAAAATCACTTAAACGGTTTAAAAAGTCTTTTTTTTTTTTTTAGTAATTTATCAAAATATTTAAAAAGTTTTTCTTCATGGTTG
>NW_015551034.1:793880-798758 GCF_001515605.1 Sinocyclocheilus anshuiensis | reverse complement strand
TTATACAACAGTTCGTTCTGGTTCTCAAATCTGATTGGTTGAGAACCGTGAGCTATTGTACTGGTATCGCTACAGGAACGCCCTTTCACAATTTTGCATCACTCCGCTTGTTCTAGCCGGGTCTATGTTTTTTAAAATTATTCACTGAGCTAATCGTAGAGTACGTTAGTTAATATAAGAAGAAACGTCTAGCTTCGCGGTCTCTCATTTGGATGCACATCTTGCCGCATTGTTTCTCTCTTATAACCTGATTATTTCTCACTAATAACCTAACTGAAGCAGCACATGCCCTTGATACGAATTCTAAAAGTGACGTATGTTTAACGGTCAACTTGAGCTTTGAATCCGTGGCGGAAGGAAGTAGTTCCGCACAAAAGAGGGTTTTATTAGGCGCTCCGTTGTTTCTTGTTTAATTACACACGTTCCTTCGAACTGTTGTATAAACGCAATATCACTCGAGTACGAGGGCGGTATATCAGCGGCTGTTATTGCCTCCGGCCTCGTGCCTCTGGCCTAATCACAGCCTTGCTGATATAGAGCCGGTATCGCTCTCGTACTCGAGTGATATTGCTCATGTATCTCATAAAAATGTGAATTTGTGAAAACGGTGATGTCACGTGCATATTATTTGTTCGTTTTATGGCCGTTTTATGTTCTGTAAAAAAATGTTCATATTGGTGACATATCGGTGGCATATTCGCCGATATGATATATCTGAGACAGGCTCATATCGGCTATATTTCTCGTATAGGCCTATTTATCGTTTTATATATATATATATATATATAGGCCTATAGCCTAGCTTTATTATGTTTTTCTCCGCTCGCAGAAGCGCTGCAGGTGCGTGATGTGATGCATGTCAATCCTCATGTTCTGTTGTTTGCTGCTTTTTGCGCATGTAAAATTAATCCCCGGGAAACAAATGTTAGTATTTTTAACGGGTCACAGACACTTATCCTTTCTAATTTAATTCAATTCTAATTTAAAATAATCTTGTCTGTTAACGGTAAAAAATGGGTTAACGAGCGTCAGTTGTCGGTTAGGAAAAATAACCGAAATGAACATCCCTAGTGTAAGATGATGCTAAATGTAAAAACAGAGGAAATTAGCATGCATTTCCCATATCAACCAATTTTTAAAAATCTTATAATTAATATAGGACTGATATATTGAACATTCCTAATTTGTTAAGTAGTTAAAATAATCTTGTCGGTTAACGGTTAATAATCGGTTAACGAGCATCGGTTGGGAAAAATAACCAAAATGAACATCCCTATGTGCTACGCTAATATATTACTTCACAGCCATTACTGGCTTGTACTTTTACATGCATAATATTCTAAACTGACAGTTTATTGCTGGTCTGTGGTTTTACAGTGCTGTAATTTTTAAAGATTTCATATTTTAAGGTGAGCTTAAAGGGTACACTACTATAAAAATCACACAGCTTCAGTGTGACATCAATAAGAAAAAGTATATTTTCATAGATATTGTTAATAATAGTTGTTCATATTAAAATATGTATTAACTTAATGCATGACCTAGACTATTTATTTAGCAAAATCCTGTCATTTTAATAAATATTACAATTTTATTTTATTTTATTCCAATTAAGCTCAGTGTGCTCTCTTTAAGCTCTTCCACTTTTGCATAACATCGCGGCGGTACGGTGATAACGCTTAACGGCACAGATTTTACTACATATTTAAACTGAGCAGTGCGTTTTTTCCATATGTTTGACTGACTGTATTTTATTATGATAATGAGCAGGCTGCATTGTCAAGGTAGCAATGCTTATCTGTGTGTGCGCATGCGACGCCGGAGCAATCATTTGAATTTTTTCCTTCTAACAGTGGAAGCAACTAAGCTACTCCTTTTAGTCATAAAGATTCAAAGTATAATTTCATAGATATTGTTAATAATAGTTGTTCATATTAAAATATGTATGAACTTAATACATGACCTAGACTATTTAGCAAAATCCTGTCATTTTAATAAATAGTACATTAAATTTATTACAAATTGTTGCTGCTCCAATTAAGCTCAGTGTGCTCTCTTTAAGCTCTTCCACATTGAATGTCTATGTAAATACTTCATAAACACACTTTAAATATTAACTGATGGTTGTCAACTCAAATCTGCAGACTGGCTCTGGCCTTCAGCAACTAGCATCAACTTCTCCAGACTGTAAATCAGTGGAAAATCGGGGCAAAAATCATGTAGTGTATTCCAGCCATAAGAGACTATAGATAAGTTGACATCCATTTAAAAAGAGGTTTCATAATGAAGCTAGTTTCTGTGTTCATCCCCATGAATTAAATGTTTTATTGTTGTTTTATTTGATTTTTTAATGTGTCTGAACGTGGACTAGTCTAGTCTGTTGCAATGTGCTTACATGACACTTCATTATGAATATATAACTGATCGACTTGAATGTCTTGTTGCTTGATTTTAGTGTTCTGTTTTTTTGTGATTGACTTTGTACCTTCAAAATATATATATTTTTACAATTATTCTTTAAAAATTTTCCTTAAAATAAACAATTTTTAATAAAACATGATGTGAGCTTAATGGGAACAGGGGTGTGCTTAAAGGGTACAAACATGTACCCATTAAGCACAGCCAGACTTTTTGAATTTAATGATGTATATCTTAATTTAAATGCTTTTGCCATTTAAAATAAAATTAAATATTTTTGTGTGAGAGATTAATATTTTAACAACTTTTTGTACTGAAACCAATATCTTGTGAAATGTCTCACTGTAGATTTTGGTGAGCTTAATAGGTACATTTACCCTAAATATAAATGAATTCCAACAGAGATCAATTGACATCTGACAGGAAATAATAAAATTCTGGAGATGCATAGAATGTCAAAGCACCAAATACAATTTGGAACTAAAACACTTATTTTTGTAACTCAAAATGTACTTTGATTTTCTCGATTTTTATTCTCTACATGTACAATGGAAAAAAAAGAACACGTGAACACGATCTCCTCATTAAAAGGACCAGATTAATCTGACACACACATGATGCTCAGAGGAACAAAGACCTCCTGAGACTCTCCAAGAAATAGAGCCATACCTTTCATTCATGATGTCAAATTAATTTGCATGCATTTTCAATCTTTCCACATCTAAAATATCTTCCAAATAAAGCATATGAACAGAAAATGCTGTATGCAGATTTAAGTCAAGGCAGTGTAAAACACACTTTACCTTTTCAAATGCTGCTCTAACTCCCAGAACAATAGCTTCATGGCCATTTAGTCTCGGCCATGAACTCGGAGGACTGTTTCTCTCATTGATGTGTCAATCAGCGGTCCTTCAAACACAGAACTTGCTCCGCTATTCCTCACATAGCTCAAACACACACACACACGAGCACATGCACAAAGAGGCATGGCCACCGTTTGGCTCCCTTTCTCTTCTCCAGCAGTAGTAAAGGCTAAACAATCACAAGGCCTGGTAAACGCTCAGTGGTCCTTTCCCCCATACTGCCTTTGTGCATCTTACAGGGAGATTCGTGAATGATTGAGTGAAAACAAGAATAGGGCAAGCTGTGATGTCACGTCATTGATGGGTCACGTGACTGTTACATAAACCAGCAACGGAGATTAAAATATTCAATGATGGCTTCTCGCATGCACCCGTGCTCTCGGGGAGCCTGCCGTCCTCACAACCATCAATGGCTATCCTGTCCCGATGTTTTTTTCCCTCTTTTCTTTTCCCGGCACAGAAGCGTGCATTGCTCCCCTGTGGAGAGAAGAGACAGGCCCCTGCACTTGAGCCGGGACTTATCTCGTCACTTCTCATCAGTATCGTAGCCTGATTCAGGCTTACAGCGTGTGCGGCTGGTGAAACACGCACACAAGTCTCTGCAGCTTAGGCTGCTCGCAGTAAAAAAAACAAAAAACAATACGGATCCCAACAATGGCAGGGGTTTTACCTGTTCATATAACACTCAGTGAGAGCTCTGAATGGCACTGAGGCTCCTGTGCTTACGTGTCTTTCTGTGGGCTACAAACAGCTGATCAGAATGAATACTTGACTTGACTTGACTGAAGCTCAGAGACATTAAAATCAAGCTTTCATAATATTTCAGATTCTAAAACTATCATACTGGAAAGATTACTTCCTTTTTGGATTTAAATCACTGCATTACACTTTCTACAATAGGCAAGGCAAGGTTATTTATATAGCACATTTTAATAGGCCTGTGGCCGATTACATAATCAGCCGATCACAACAGTCGGCAATATATTCACAATCACTGCTCTTTAAATTTCAGTTGCGTTATTTAATTTTATATTCCAGCACTTATTTTTCACAGAACTAAAGAAATCCTAAATGATTTTTCGAAACTGTAAATAAAACATTATTTTACAAAACAAAAATACTATTTTCAGCTTTTCTACTTAATGTTTAATTCTGTTACTTGCAATTTTGTTGCCATTTTTTCTCCTAGCAAATTTACTAATTACTAGCAATTTCTGAGTGAAAATTGTTTCTACACCCTTTTTTCTTTTCAGTGCACTTGTCTCTGTTTCTAGTGTTATGAGTGCACTCCATATGACCTTCAAGTAGGCGTGTTTTAAATACGGTTCATTTCAAGTCCACAGCGCAGCTTGTATTATGATAATACATTATGCACATGATGCAGTATGGGTTTCGCCTTTTAACATTTTTGCAAACATTCTTAGCCATTACCAGATACCATATGAACATGACCGTGCTTTCCAAAAATTTACATTTTTAAAGAAAAAAGGCAAAAATATTTTAAAAAATGTCAACGTTTAATATTTATTATTATTTAAATAAAATAATAACCATTTTAATATTATAATATAATAATTAATAAACTAAATATCTTTAT
>NW_015551034.1:786610-793804 GCF_001515605.1 Sinocyclocheilus anshuiensis | reverse complement strand
AAAATAAAGATCAGAGCCTCTACTTTTAAACAAAAAAATCAGTTTTATTCTAGCTTAAAGCATTCTTTTTTTTATTAACACTTGAATATAGGCAGGTTTCAGAAAAATGCATAATTTTTATAATAAAAAAGTGGTATACAGACATATACCACTTCCTGGATCATTTATATGCTGTCTATTGCTGATGATCGCATTATTTTTCATTAATGTGGAGTGAAATCTGGAATGATCAGGATTAGCCCAAAAGCAAAACGGGCACAGAAAAGACCCAGGATGATTCATTGAAGTCTTTTCCACTACAGAAAGCATGAAGGCCTGCGGCTAGAATAGTAGAAGCCTTCTTCCCTTGCCGCAGTTTTATGCACCAAATCTGCACCGGTCCGCCCTCTCCTTTTGTCTGGAAGCACTGTAGCCTTTATATAAAGTGACAGGCGAGGCACTGTCGAGACGTTAGAGTCTGGGAATTCATGCAGTCGTTTTATTTTGCATTGTGCGATACTTCTAGCACCTTTGCACGCAATATATTGTAGCATTAATGGATTCGCCGCTGTATAAGAGCACTTATTTCAAGAGAACACTTCAGAAGAAGTACACTGAAGACTGTCGGAGACAAACAGCCATTGATGGTGCGGTTAAGCTCCAGTTCGTTGGGGCTGATCGGTGTGAACAGCACGGGACCAAAATCACACGGCTCTCAGGTGAAGCAGGGTTCATATTCACAGACTGAGCAGCAATTACCCTGATGTAACAAAAGAGATAACAGGCCTGCCCTCAGCTCATGATTATTTTGGTTAAAAACATGAATCATTCTAGATTCATGCGCAGCTGCGTACCAAACCAACAGCAAACAAGTTGTTTTTTCAATTATCTCCAATAGTGTTAGGCTGATTAATATAATTTTGCCATTTTATTTTTTATTCTTGGCAAAGCTGAATTTTCAGCATCATTACTCCAGTCTTCAGTGTCACATGATCCTATTAGAAATCATTCTAATATGCTGATTTGCTGCTCAAGAAACGTTAATGTTGAAATCATTGGTGTTGCTTAACATTTTTGTGGAAACGGTGATGCTTTCTTTTTTTCCAGATATCTTTGATGAATAGAAAGTTAAGACGAACAGCATTTATTTGAAATACAAATCTATGTGACATTTGAATGTCTTTACTGTCTTTTATGATCAGTTTAATGCATCCTTGCTAATAAAGGATTAAAAAAAAGTATATGTTTTACTGGCTCCAAACATGGTTGTGTGTGTACTTTTATTTATATTTATTTGTTGGGTTAGTAAAAAAACATTAGCAGGTCAAGCAAAAAATGTGATAGAAGCCCAATCAGGCCAGCATAAAGAATTGTTACTGTACCAACATATATTAAGCATTTTAGGTACTAATATGTATCTGTAGGACACTAATATGCACCTTTTTACGGAAAAAAGGAACAAAGGTGTACCTTTTGTAAGGTTCCTGCCCTAGTGACAGACTTTGTACCTTTTTCTCTGAGTGTACAGACTTTATTATCAGCAACCCTGCTCTTTAGATATTGGTACCTGTGTCAGCCATAAAAAAAAAAACCAAAGTTTTGACCATGAATCCCAAATATTTCCATGTTAGACACCTAGGGAAATGCCTTATGTAAATGCACAGTGCACACACAACACTGGGGCCAATTATTTGCCCAATAATTTAGCATGTCTCTGTTGGCGCTTTTTCTTTCTAAACTACACTGCCTGTTTTTCCAGATTCACTGAGCTGACTCCCCCGCCTGCTCCCTCTCTCCATCTGTCATGTCAGCCTGTGACGAGTGCTCCTCTCTTTCTGCTCTGCCCTAATTCTGAGAAGAATATATACGCTCAGCGCCAACCGGCAGAATCCAGTTTGCTTATGGAAAAGAGCCCACGATGTGAGCCACGCAGTCGTCCGGGCAATGAGGTGGGACAAATTCCAAGCCCTCCCTCCACGAAAACATCAGAAGCATCTCTGCAGTCGTGTGCTGGCCTGTGTGAGCAATCACACCTGCAGCAGCGCTGGAGCCGCTCTAAACGCTTGGCAAAAACAGAAGCGTGACTCACTGTATGGCGACACTGACTACAGTCACAGAGACTCATGAAGCTACTGCCTCGAGGAAGGAAGCACTACTTTTCATCACAGTGACATTTCTAAATGATAGGTGGCAGTCATAATAATACATTTGAAGTAAATGGTTTGCTGACTTTGGCAGGATTAAAAGTGCATCCTGGTTGCAACATATTAAGCTGTGATGCTCATGAAGTCGTGACAAACAACAGACATAAGACAAGCAATCGTATGCAAATGCGGAATTTTTTGTATCTGATTTGAGTTTTTGAATGTTGAATTTTGACATGTTTGGAATTTGAACTTTTGCGGTTTTAATTTAATCAGAACTATGACTACAAAGTGAGAATTACCAATTCTCATTTCTCCATCGAAACATTATACAAATACTATTTCTGTAAAATAAGCTATCATTAATCATTATGAACAAAATTATTTTTTTAATTACTGCATTTTTACCTTGATTATTAGCCTTATTTAAAAACAGTAGTCAACATTTGAAGTGGATCAAAACATTTAATCAAAGTTGTCCTAAAACCAAAACAATACCCGTTCTTGTCTTAGGACAACTTTGATGAACTTTTTTGATCCACTTCAAATGTTGACTACTGTATTTATATATGTGGATAAATTCATACATTTTTATCATTGTGAATAATCTTACATTAGTAAAAAAAAAAGTAATTCATTTAAATATACATACACATCATTTAAATGTACAAATTATATCTTACATTTTACATCCTTTTTTAATAAAAAAAATATTTTGGATAATCATTACTTATTTAAAGGTACCTGATTAAATTAGGGATGCACCGATACATCGGTATCGGCCCCGATACTGCACTCCTGTGCTCGTAAAAATGCCTCGATACCAAAAGCCGATACCAAACAGCGTGTGAATAGAGCTGTGTCCAGAAAAAGAAACACTGAAAACAGAACAACAGAGAGTAGAATGGAGTTATTAGAGATTAAGGATGTCTATGAAGTACATGTAAGTAATTAATATAATGTTAAACATTCAATATTCACGCCTGTATTGCGGATGTGCCCGAGCTGATAAGTAGGGCTGGGCCAAAAAAAATCTATTTTTCGATTAATCGTTTTTTAAAATGACATCGATTCGATATCGATTCTCAAAAGCCGCGAATCGATCTTTTCCGGGATTTATTTCAGCACACATTTAAAACAAGATCTGATTAACGTGAATCTTATCATTAGTCTTCTCCACTAGATGTCACCCTTATTTACCTTGCGCGATGTTACAACAGAAAGCCTGTCATTCCTTCAGTGCTTATCATGGCCATACGCGTGATTCGCAATGCTCAGGTGAAATGCTATAGTAATGCTATAAATCTGCGGAAGCATTTGATATCACGCATAAGGCGCCATGATTTCCGCAATGAATGAATGGCGGATGGCGCGGCGCACTGTTTACTACACACATACTAAAGCGCGGATGACGCTCGCGGTGTTTTCGGCTTCTGCCGTCTCACTATATGATGATATGAACACGAATGTCATCTCCAGCTGCTCTGAGAGTCCCTTCATTTGCATTTACCGTTTCATTTGAGAAAATTACCGTCATATCACATACACAGCAGTTGCAAGTTCTTCACAGCAACCCGTCAAAATAAAAGTTTAGTTTAACGTTAAACTGTCAGAATATATTACTATAGTCTGAAGACTCAATGCTACTACTGCTAATAAATAATAAAAGTTTAGTTTAACGTTCTACTGTCAGAATATATTACTATTTAGCAGTCTTAAGACTCAATGCTACTACTGTTAATAAATATTAATAAGTCTTTATTTTTAAAGGAATAATCACATCTGTTTTATTTTTAATTTTAACAGTAAACCAGCACTTTTGCAGCACTTTGTTTGCTAAAAAAATAAAAGGGTTTAATTTTCATTTGATTATAAATTAAATTAATGTTTTATGCCTTCATCTGATTACCAGAAAAATTAAGAACATTTTATAGGGCCCTACTATTGTTTAAAAAAAAAAAACCCTATACAAAAAAAAAAAGAATAGGTTTAAAATACAGGCATATGGTTCTTAATTTCTTTTTATTAATTCACTATTTGTAAACTGATGTTTACTGTTTCTTTTTTTAGAAATATCAATAGCATTTGTATTAAAACAATATTCACTGAATGTAAAACAAAAAAAAAATAGAGAATCGAATCGAGAGCTTGCGAATCGAAATCGAATCGAATCGGGATATCTGAATCGATACCCAGCCCTATTGAGAAACCACGTCATGTAGGCTACAGTTCATATATCTGACTGCTTGTCTTTGACAAAATTGTATACATGTGAAGTAAAATTGAAAATTGAGGATATTTGCATCAAGTGGATTGAGCGCGCGGCTGCACAGATGCGCGAGCTTGTCGAGTGAATATCTCACAGACATCACTGGAAAATTTGTAGTTCCTTGGGATATGTCAAAAGCAAGTAAGTAAAACGATGCACAAGTTACTAAAGTTATTTGACGGTAAGGAGAGAGCGAGAGAGTCCGAGAGCACGCACTTCTGTTTACCACACCATGTTACAACACAGTAACACAGTAACACAGAAACAATCCTGTACTACATCGATGTTTCCTGTCGGCTCAGTTTTTGAGTGGACTTTGCTGTTCCGATGAGCATGAACGGTAAACGAGTGGAGGGACTGAGCGGAGCGCACACGCATAGAGCAGATAATACAGAGCGTCACACCACGTGAAAGTGAAACCTGTTATTGCAGACAGAAACAATACTGTACTACATCGATGTTTCCTGTCGGCTCAGTTTTTGAGTGGACTTTGCTGTTCCGATGAGCATGAACTGTAAACGAGTGGAGGGACTGAGCGGAGCGCACACGCATAGAGCGGATAATACAGAGCGTCACACCACGTGAAAGTGAAACCTGAGCGGTGAACTAATTTTCGGCAGCCGAAATTTCGGTGCATCTCTAATTATTGGCGACATCAGAAATTGATATTATATAATAGATGCTTTTTTGAACATTTTAGCAATTTAAAAATATTAAAAAATTATTTTTTTACATGGCACCCCTGCTCTCGACAGACGGCACCCCAGGGTGCCGCGGCACCCCGGTTGGGAAACACTGCATTAGAGCATGCATTTGGATTAAAACTAAATCGTAAATATAAAACAAACAAAAATTATAGGGGAATTCACTATAAACAGCATTTATTTTAAACGTCAAGCATACACAACTTTATTTAAAGCAGAAGTGAAACTAGCAGACTCTCATTCTGCACCAATACAAACATGTGCGTGCTGCGTATGTTTAGCTTGCTTTAAGGCCAAAGTATACTTCGGTTTTTACTCTTATGCGAGGGTCCGTGTACACTGCGCGTGACGCAAATTACATCACCAAAATAGCACTCGTATAATGTATAACGAGTGGTTCCCTGGATTATTTTAGGAAAACGCTTTGTGATTACAGTATTGAGCTGCTGCAAAGGACTAACATGATTCATATTATTATTATTACTATAATTTTGTTTCTGTACCCAATATTTACAAAAAAATTACAAATGTTGTTTAAATACAGGTATCGGTATCGGCGAGTACCAAAAATGAAAGTATCGGTCTCGTTCTGAAAAAAGTGGTATCGGTGCATCCCTAGATTCAATTCCAAATAAAAATAGAAAATAATCAAATAAGACGCAACCCGAAAGTATTGCATAGCTGTTACACAGTATCACACCGCCCAGGCCTAGTGCTCATTCGGGTGATGCAAGTTTAAGAAGAGCTTGTGTCATTCCCCTCGCTTGTCATCCGCTCTTCTGCTCAACAACTTCTATTTTCTTTATACCCATCACATCAATTAAAATTAGGCTAAAGTGCAAAAAACTAAAAGATCTGCATCTTGAGAAAGCAAAATGATGAAACGGCTATGCTGAATTTTCTCAGCTATGCAAAATCATACACAGACAAATATCCTGCATGTAATTTAGTTATCAAAAATCTGCAGTGGAATGCAGTGCGTGTGTGTAGGAGCGGAGGCCCTGTGTTCCTCTGTCTCTGTGGAGACTACAGGAATCTCTCCTCCCACCCCATCGACCAGCATGCATCATCCCTCTCCCGTATCCCTTTTTCTCCATTCAGGCGGAAGAGAACCTGAGGGAGCCTCAAGCCTCGCCTGTCCTCATTGTGCATTACATAACCACAGTTTCATTTGGAGAGGGGACCCCCCGTTCGCACTAATCACTGTGCGGGAACACGGCTCCTCTCCCTCTGCCAGTCCTCCCCTTTGTTTAGACAGGAAGGGGGCACGGGCGCAGAGCAAACGAACCCACCACCTCCTTCCGCAGGGCTGGCAGCACAACACGTGTGCTGTGTGTGGTGGAGCACAGTGCTGTCAGTGGAGAGGGAAAACACGATCAAAGACAAAAGTGACTGCTGCATTCATGCACTGACCTAAATATCAGTCAGTAGGGTCTGATCACGATTATATGCGATGACCTCGTTTGTTAACCACGTTTGCGATTTAAATTAGATTTGGATTTCAAATGTATAAATGGCTTATTGTGCACAAAAAAGCATTTTGAGGAACAGCATCAATACTAGAGCCCGACCAATATATCGTTTAGCCAATATTATCGGCCGATATGAGCCTGTCACAGATATATCTGTATCGGCGAATATGCAGCCGATATGAATATTTTTTTTACAGAACATATAACGCAGATAAAACGCTTGAAATGGTGTAATTACTTAGTTTGTCCAGCAGAGCGTGCTCCACTGTTTGTTACTGGTGACCTGGATGAAACGTTTTAAAGCTTAAATCTATGGAAAACCATTGAAACTTTGAACGGCCATATCTCCGTAACGGCGCAGCGATACCGCACCAAATTCGGGGGATCCCTTCAGCTCGAGGAACCCTCTCGAACGCGAATCGAGTGTTCGTCTCGAGGCCCTCTTTCGAATGAGACCACCCGGGGTCGATAGCCCCCGGGGTTCGGGAGTTACGGGTGGTTAAATTCGCGGTCCGGTGCCGACCGATCTAGCGATCCCGGGGGGCTACCAACGCGCGGAGGGTGGCGTTCGAGAGGGCTTCTCGAGCTGAAGGGATCCCCCGAATTTGGTGGAGATCCGCCGGCGC
>NW_015551034.1:786291-786525 GCF_001515605.1 Sinocyclocheilus anshuiensis | reverse complement strand
GCGCGAGACGTGAATTTATATTTATTTATTTACAGAGGTATATTATGTCACACTTCTCTAGTAAGTTTCGTCTGTGTGTGAAGACAGTAGCGCAAATCTGTGAATTAATTTTCCGAAGTGAAATAAATTTCAACGGAATAAAGTTAAAAGGAATTTAATTGAATTAAAGTTGAATAAACTTCAACTTTACTGTTCAGTGCACTGATGTCAGACTCATTTTGGATAATAAAGTTT
>NW_015551034.1:782093-786092 GCF_001515605.1 Sinocyclocheilus anshuiensis | reverse complement strand
CCTATATATAGTACCAGTCAAATGTTTGGACCCTCGAATGGGAAAGTGTCCAAACTTTTGACTGGTACTGTACTACAATATACACAAAGAATATCGGCCGATATATCGATATATTTTTCGATATATCTGTATTTTTTTTTTACTCCCTAATATCAGTATCGGCCCCAAAAAACCCATATTGGTCGGGCTCTAATCAATACCTCTTGCTATCAATACTTATCCTGACCAGATCTTTAACATGTCTTTTAGCTGAAGATAAGCCTAAACGGATAGTTCACCCTTATATCATTCCAAACCCAATATGACTTTAATTCATTCATTCAATGAAAGCAAGCACGTCTAAAGCTTCCGTTTATCATATTCGATGAGCTATATATGTATGTGCTTTACTCAATCTATATGTGAACAACAGCCTAAATCACCAGAGAAGATACTCCACACTTGGTGAGTCGCAAACTTCTAGCAGCCATTGCATGCAAAGGATATGCAACAAAGCACTAAACGTGAACATAATTTGCATAATATTGCTGTGTCCCAAACGTTTCTGCACTCTGAAATGGGGGAGCGACTAGGTATAAAAAGTGTTGTAATTTCTATATGTTGAATCCAAAATGCATAAAAAATATGCTTTAATAAAATGGGAGACTGTGACAGTCTTCAGTGTCACGGGATCCTTCAGCAATCATTCTAATATGCTGAATTGCTGCTCAAGAAACATTCCTTAGTATTATTAATGTTGAAAACAGTCGTTTTCAGGATTATTTGGTAAAAAGACAGTTCAAAAGAACAGCATTAGTTTGAAATAGAAATCTTTGTAACATTATAAATGTCTTTACTGTTGCGTTTCATCAATTTAATGTATCCTTGCTGAATAAAAGTATTCACTTCTTTAAAAATACATAAATATTACTGACTCCAAACTTTTGAACGGTAATATATACCATGATGATTCATACAAATGCCACTGAGAATTTCAACGTTTTTCCAGCAGCGTAGCCTTGAGTCCAAGACTAGCACTTTTTAAGACTGTCAGTTCTTTATGACAGTTTTTCAGGAATCACACGAGTTTATTGAACTGGCAGACTGGCTGTCATTCTTGGTATTTATGATGGAGTGAGCATGTCTGGTCTTTGAAAGATGCCTGTTTCATCACTCTGCACTCCTATGATGACAAGCGAAGCTCAGTCGAGCGACTCGGGTAATGCTTAACATTACTACTGGAAATTCAGTTGACCTCTGACGCTAACAGTGCCAAGCAAGTCTTATTCGACCGTAAGTGCCCTGCGAAGTGGACTTCACATGAAATTCCGCCATGATTCCAGTTCCAAGGGAACGTACACGTTACATTCAAAGGGCATTAAAGTGCGCGAGACGTGAATTTATATTTATTTATTTACAGAGGTATATTATGTCACACTTCTCTAGTAAGTTTCGTCTGTGTGTGAAGACAGTAGCGCAAATCTGTGAATTAATTTTCCGAAGTGAAATAAATTTCAACGGAATAAAGTTAAAAGGAATTTAATTGAATTAAAGTTGAATAAACTTCAACTTTACTGTTCAGTGCACTGATGTCAGACTCATTTTGGATAATAAAGTTTGTTAAATTGTTAAATGCCCTGCCTCCATCATTACATATCTTTGTCACATCATTATAAGTGTTTGATCACCACATTTGAGTGATCATTGCAAAAAATGTGTATATGTATATATATTCTGTTTATGTATATACTGTATTCTATATATAGTACCAGTCAAATGTTTGGACACACGAATGGGAAAGTGTCCAAACTTTTGACTGGTACTGTACTACAATATACACAAAGAATATCGGCCGATATATCGATATATTTTTCGATATATCTGTATTTTTTTTTTACTCCCTAATATCAGTATCGGCCCCAAAAAACCCATATTGGTCGGGCTCTAATCAATACCTCTTGCTATCAATACTTATCCTGACCAGATCTTTAACATGTCTTTTAGCTGAAGATAAGCCTAAACGGATAGTTCACCCTTATATCATTCCAAACCCAATATGACTTTAATTCATTCATTCATTTAATGAAAGCAAGCACGTCTAAAGCTTCCGTTTATCATATTCGATGAGCTGTATATGTATGTGCTTTACTCAATCTATATGTGAACAACAGCCTAAATCACCAGAGAAGATACTCCACACTTGGTGAGTCGCAAACTTCTAGCAGCCATTGCATGCAAAGGATATGCAACAAAGCACTAAACGTGAACATAATTTGCATAATATTGCTGTGTCCCAAACGTTTCTGCACTCTGAAATGGGGGAGCGACTAGGTATAAAAAGTGTTGTAATTTCTATATGTTGAATCCAAAATGCATAAAAAATATGCTTTAATAAAATGGGAGACTGTGACAGTCTTCAGTGTCACGGGATCCTTCAGCAATCATTCTAATATGCTGAATTGCTGCTCAAGAAACATTCCTTAGTATTATTAATGTTGAAAACAGTCGTTTTCAGGATTATTTGGTAAAAAGACAGTTCAAAAGAACAGCATTAGTTTGAAATAGAAATCTTTGTAACATTATAAATGTCTTTACTGTTGCGTTTCATCAATTTAATGTATCCTTGCTGAATAAAAGTATTCACTTCTTTAAAAATACATAAATATTACTGACTCCAAACTTTTGAACGGTAATATATACCATGATGATTCATACAAATGCCACTGAGAATTTCAACGTTTTTCCAGCAGCGTAGCCTTGAGTCCAAGACTAGCACTTTTTAAGACTGTCAGTTCTTTATGACAGTTTTTCAGGAATCACACGAGTTTATTGAACTGGCAGACTGGCTGTCATTCTTGGTATTTATGATGGAGTGAGCATGTCTGGTCTTTGAAAGATGCCTGTTTCATCACTCTGCACTCCTATGATGACAAGCGAAGCTCAGTCGAGCGACTCGGGTAATGCTTAACATTACTACTGGAAATTCAGTTGACCTCTGACGCTAACAGTGCCAAGCAAACTGTGTTTGTTAATGAAGGCGACCTATGACCGGAACACAATGAACCATAATGCCGTTTCAGAGGAATGTTTTAAAGCAATTGTTTGTGATGACTTCTTAACCTCACACTGTGTGATTTACTGCTCAAGCCAGCCTATATTTAACCCGTTCGCTCTTCTCTTCCTGCCACGCTCTATGATCATCTCATTAAACGTTCACTCACAGAAACCAATATCCCAGATTACTAGTCTACGTCAGATGCGAATCAATGACGCCCACGTCTTGACTGTAATAAGACTTAATCTCTGGGTGCTGTCCCGGGCCTCAATCGCTGTTTGACTGCGTGGTGGTGTATAAAAAGCTGGTGCATTGTCAACATTTTCCTCAGAATATGATAACATTTGGCATGAAATTATGATGCAAAAGGTATCAAAAGTCGCATGTAGCAATAAATGGTTTGACAGCACAGAATTTGGGGCTGAGAGAAAGACACGCTACACTCTTAAAAATAAACGTTCTTGGTTGGCATCGATGGTTCTATAAAGAAACTTTCCATTAGGGGTGTGCGATATTGACAAAAAATAATCTCTCTATATTTTCTGGGATTTTATCGATAGCAATTAGACAATATTTTGCTGAGTGTGTTATTGTGGTATTGGTACCTTAAGGACTGCCGTGGAGTTAAGTTTAAATTGCTTTTTACATTTTATGGGCATTTTTACCTTTATAAAGCCATTTTTTCTTAGTGTCCATTATCTTTTGAGTGAAATTCTTACATTTAATCAGTGAATTAGAATAATAAGACATTTGGGCTGTTACTAGGGCTGCACGATAAATCGCATGCGATATTTAATGCGCATCTTGTCAGAAAAGCCAGTTCTGTAATCAGCGGTAAATCTCCATCACCTGCGGGCTTTCACATTGAGCAGCATTAACTACACAGAGCCATTGTTCACTGACGAGCTGCGCAAAAAATCGCGCGAATATGAACGTGGTTTTGCGCAGCTCGTCAGTGAACAACG
>NW_015551034.1:718682-772361 GCF_001515605.1 Sinocyclocheilus anshuiensis | reverse complement strand
ATAAATGTCTTTACTGTTGCGTTTCATCAATTTAATGTATCCTTGCTGAATAAAAGTATTCACTTCTTTAAAAATACATAAATATTACTGACTCCAAACTTTTGAACGGTAATATATACCATGATGATTCATACAAATGCCACTGAGAATTTCAACGTTTTTCCAGCAGCGTAGCCTTGAGTCCAAGACTAGCACTTTTTAAGACTGTCAGTTCTTTATGACAGTTTTTCAGGAATCACACGAGTTTATTGAACTGGCAGACTGGCTGTCATTCTTGGTATTTATGATGGAGTGAGCATGTCTGGTCTTTGAAAGATGCCTGTTTCATCACTCTGCACTCCTATGATGACAAGCGAAGCTCAGTCGAGCGACTCGGGTAATGCTTAACATTACTACTGGAAATTCAGTTGACCTCTGACGCTAACAGTGCCAAGCAAACTGTGTTTGTTAATGAAGGCGACCTATGACCGGAACACAATGAACCATAATGCCGTTTCAGAGGAATGTTTTAAAGCAATTGTTTGTGATGACTTCTTAACCTCACACTGTGTGATTTACTGCTCAAGCCAGCCTATATTTAACCCGTTCGCTCTTCTCTTCCTGCCACGCTCTATGATCATCTCATTAAACGTTCACTCACAGAAACCAATATCCCAGATTACTAGTCTACGTCAGATGCGAATCCATGACGCCCACGTCTTGACTGTAATAAGACTTAATCTCTGGGTGCTGTCAATCGCTGTTTGACTGCGTGGTGGTGGTTTGTGATGACTTCTTAACCTCACACTGTGTGATTTACTGCTCAAGCCAGCCTATATTTAACCCGTTCGCTCTTCTCTTCCTGCCACGCTCTATGATCATCTCATTAAACGTTCACTCACAGAAACCAATATCCCAGATTACTAGTCTACGTCAGATGCGAATCAATGACGCCCACGTCTTGACTGTAATAAGACTTAATCTCTGGGTGCTGTCCCGGGCCTCAATCGCTGTTTGACTGCGTGGTGGTGTATAAAAAGCTGGTGCATTGTCAACATTTTCCTCAGAATATGATAACATTTGGCATGAAATTATGATGCAAAAGGTATCAAAAGTCGCATGTAGCAATAAATGGTTTGACAGCACAGAATTTGGGGCTGAGAGAAAGACACGCTACACTCTTAAAAATAAACGTTCTTGGTTGGCATCGATGGTTCTATAAAGAAACTTTCCATTAGGGGTGTGCGATATTGACAAAAAATAATCTCTCTATATTTTCTGGGATTTTATCGATAGCAATTAGACAATATTTTGCTGAGTGTGTTATTGTGGTATTGGTACCTTAAGGACTGCCGTGGAGTTAAGTTTAAATTGCTTTTTACATTTTATGGGCATTTTTACCTTTATAAAGCCATTTTTTCTTAGTGTCCATTATCTTTTGAGTGAAATTCTTACATTTAATCAGTGAATTAGAATAATAAGACATTTGGGCTGTTACTAGGGCTGCACGATAAATCGCATGCGATATTTAATGCGCATCTTGTCAGAAAAGCCAGTTCTGTAATCAGCGGTAAATCTCCATCACCTGCGGGCTTTCACATTGAGCAGCATTAACTACACAGAGCCATTGTTCACTGACGAGCTGCGCAAAAAATCGCGCGAATATGAACGTGGTTTTGCGCAGCTCGTCAGTGAACAACGGCTCTGTGTAGTTAATGCTGCTCAATGTGAAAGCCCGCAGGTGATGGAGATTTACCGCTGATTACAGAACCGGCTTTTCTGACAAGATGCGCGTTAAATATCGCATGCGATTTATCGTGCAGCCCTAGCTGTTACCAAGCAAATGAAATCAGTATCAACAAAATTCTTCTTCGCAAAGCAGAGGAAACACAGAAGCTGCATCTGAAGTAGCATTTAGATGTATTTACACACTGTTTAATGCAGGAAATGACTGCATTTAACCTGCAATAACAAATGCATAAATAATGTTTTGATATATTAAACATAAAACGTTAAAATACTGATATTTGAAATTATTTAAATAATAAAAAGATACTTTAAATGTGAAATTAAAACCGCCGGTAGGTGGCAGCAAGTCACTGTTAATAAGTGAGTCATTGCGATTAAACCGAATCATTTAAACAGTTGATTCATTCAGGAACGAAACACTCATGTTGCTCAGAGACGCAAAACAGCGTTGTGGCTGTGTTTGGAATTATTTGCGTTTGCCAAATAGCGTAAAAACAGGAAATATGTTGTCTAAAACGTAAGTTTCTTAATTAACTTCTTGTTTATTGAACTGCTGTAAAAAAATCAATATCACATTTGTAATTAGTGATGGTAATTTTTGGAGAAAAAAAGCACTCTTCGTGTGAAATTGATTAACTATATGAAGCGGTATATATATATACGCATTTTCTGCCCCCATGTCTTGAATTTGTGATCATCTTAAATGTATTTTAATAGACTGAATCGTGCAGTGAAAGAACGCAATCTAAATGCGCACACACACTAGTCTAGACTTCACGTAATGTAAGCGTGCGCTCTGTAGGGGTGTTTTGAATGTTTTTTGCAAAATACTCGATAATGTCAAATCGCACATCGTTAAAACAACAAATTACGATATTAATCGCAGACGAAATATATCGCACACCCCTACTTTCCATTGATTAAAATGTTCTTTATAGTGAATTATTAGAATGTTTCTAAGAACGTTTCACTGAAAGGTTCTTTGGGAAATGGCATCTCTATGAAAACCCCCTTTTGAAACCTTTATTTTTAAGACCGTAGCTGGAGAGAGAAAGAGACGGTGATATGGAGGGGAGAGTGGCAGAGCCTAGCCGGTTATAACCGGTCCTCTTGACTCCGAGGAGCTTGCGGTCCCTATAGTACAGTTACAAAAAGACAGCTGGGTTTGCCTGTTCAAATACACCCTTTGGTTTTCTATTCGTCTTTGTCATTTGCACCCAGCTCTAGCGGCTTCATTTCAAGGACTGAAAGGTCTCAAACGCCCAACAAAGGTCATACAAAAAGCAGTGCTTAGATGATGACAGCAACACTGAAGCTAAATACAACAAACAAAGGAACAAAGAAAATAAAGGGCCGGGCGGCATGATGGTATAATACAGCTTGACAGTAGAAATATATCAACCGGTAGAGATTTTTGCTCCATTGTTTACAGATGGATATATTTGTGCCACTATTAGTGGGCAGGATCGCTTTACGTAATTTACATGTGAGGGCGACGAAAAACGTGGAGTGAAAATACAGAATGTGATATGCCCAAAAAAAGACAAGAAAGAACTTAAGCAACATTATTGCCAAGCTGAGTTTAGTTGTTGCCAAGTAATGATTCAACCTGCGCTTTAATATGATAATGCAGTCACATTTGTGAGTATTTCATATTTCACAAAGTGGCTCATCCAGTCAGATTTCAGAGTGGAGACTGTTTTGTAATATTATTTGTAACTTTTGTTTTTAACTGTTTTGTTTTTGAGTTTTACGTAATCTAAAGCTGAAGGTGTTTTTGCACTGATGAGGTCATCATGAATAATCTCATGCTTTTGTTTTTAATCCATCCCAATAATAATAATAATAATAAGAAGAAGAATAATAAGAAGAAAATGAAGTACCTTAATTATGTAATGTATATCTATTGTTTTTCTATTATTCTGTAGCTATTATTACTCATTTTAATAAATCATTACATTACCAGCAACAATGTTTACTCAGTAACATATACCGTTGCAGTTATATAAAACCACTCTATACTGTGATGTTTTACATTTTATTCATGCCAACCCATTTATGAATGCATATCTAAAAGCTGCTAGTTTATAAATTGAGGCACAAAGCAAACAAAACAGTGCATATACAATATCTCACACAAAAACCTTTATCTTCATCATCTTCACAGCCTCAGACTGCAAGTAAAACTGAATTAATCCAACAAAAATTACACTATTACAACAAATGCGAAATCTCAAGGAAACAATTACACATTAGGGTTGTGACGGTGAGGAAATTTTCCCACCGGTTAATCTACGTGTGACAACACCGGTATCAACACGGGGGCGGGGCGTTCCCTCTTTTCCTCGCTTTCCTTCGCTTTTAAATATCTTGTAAAAGCGGTGTGTGCATCTTACTTTCACTTTCAAATAGCGGCAATTCGGAGTAAAGCAATTGTTCGTTTGAATTTTCCCTCTTTTCCTCGCTTTCCTTCGCTTTTAAATAGCTTAATTAGCGGCAATTCGGCGTCAATTGCTTGAATGCAACAACAAAATACAACGTCAAACTCACTTTAGCCTATATATAAAACAGAGAACTTTTATTAACCAAACAAATAAAAATACACCATGCTATAGGGCAGGCTATGCCTAATATAAAATAACAAATAACTTACATAAAGTTTAAATGTACAAAACTGGAAACAAGTAAACATGTATAATACATAACCAAATAAATAAGAAACGTAGAATGTTTATTAGCAAAACGAGTAAGAAAGCTTTGAGGCACGGCATACACCTTGATGTCAAATAAAATAAATAAATGACACAGAGTTTAAATAAAGTAAAAATCAGCAAACAATGTGGAACCAATTAAATAAGAAACGAATGTTTAAAAAAACTTCCAAAATCACCTTAGATAAACGGCAAAAGTCAACAGGCTTTTCAAAATCCAAAATATTGCCAAACAGGTGCTTTTGCATTTCGTTTAGAAACTAAATCATCCGCGATCGTCTTGTCTGTCTCACCTCACTCTTCTTGTCAGTCAGCTCGACTCGCTCTCCTCACTGGAGAAATAAATCTGATCTGTGATGCAACTGTCGTTCAACTGGATTGAGCATCCGCGTTCAGTTTTTAAATTGTAGTGTCTGTTCTTTTACTGAACTAAATGATTTTTATTACTATAAAAAATCAAAACGACGGTGGGGGTCGGTGACGCGGTGGGCAAGTGACGTAACCGGTGTTGCCGGTATCACCGGTATCATCGTCAGCACCGTCTATCGCGGCAAGCCTATTACACATGCCATTTGTAAATGTAGACTGAGATGGATAGTTTCTTTAATGTAGGCTTAGGGGCTACAACTATCCTGGAAATCCATTTCGCTTAAGGATTTACCCAACAAACTCACTTTTTTTCCCCCTATAACATGAAAAATCATGAAGAGCAGGTTCGCATGCAAAAAACAATAAGCATGAAGTTTGCACAGCACTTCTAGGAACTCCAGTCTAGTGAGGTGTCTCTACTCAGAAGATGCTTTCCCTGAAGACAAAGCTGGAATTGCTATGACTTCGAGGAATAGATCCAGGCAGGTATGCACTAGTAAAACACAGATCTAGATAAGGAGGCTGTAAAAGGAAGGCAGTGTAAAGTAACTGACGTTATTTTGGTCATAAAGGCGACACTGCAGAAGTAACCTTTCATTCGGTAACTCGACTCTCAAAAACATCTACAGTATCTCTCTGCATGAGCGAAAGTTGACACACAGGATCTGAAGCGGCACTGTTAAAATGACCTTAGAGCTGCACTGGGGAAGGTAAACGTCATTCTGTCAGTGAGTTTATGTGATAATGTGAGGGATATTTCATTTCAATGGACTTTCCAAATGGCACAGCTTCTGACATACCCGACGAAACAAGAAGAACGCTGTCTTTGGGGATTAGAGACTTCATACAAAACATTACGAAAAAATAATGTACTGTTCAAAACAAATGTAGGCTTACTTAGTGTTATTTCTATAACAAAACAGGTTCTAGAAGAAATTGTATACCTTATTAAATTTTTCCCCCATCAGAAAATTAATGAACCTGCCAGCTAACCGTAAACAGCACTCCTACATCTCACTGGCTCAGCACAGCATGAAGTTCTGCCACAGTGCAAGTCAAGACAATGAGGCGCACTGGAAAACAACCAAGCGTTTCCATACACAACATCAATCTGACATCAGCTGAGCTTTTTCTAAACGATTCATCAATCTGACATCAAGTCAAACAAAAGTGAGAAGAGAGAAAACAAAAAGTAGTTTTCTCTTTAAGCCTCAGTCTCACCTGATATATATCAATTTGACTCAATAGGCCTGCAAAGACCATGACTGCTGTAAGCTTGCCTATTCAAATTGCTTACAAAAGCTGTATGACTGTCTGCTGTTGTGTGAATTACCCATGCTTTCATATGCAGCTGTCTGCTGAACATTTGCCCATAAATGAGGGCTTTCTGTACCGCCATATCTGATTCAGTCATAAACTCATATAGAAGTATACAGGTTACTACAAAGACTCTGTACAGTCGGATCCATTTAGCCAGTGAAGCGAAGACATTTTTAAACACATGACCTCACAGGCTTGTGCACATCTAGAGTGTTAGGCACTACACTGGTTTGGATGGTCACATTTGCCCTCTAGTGTTCATTTGTGGCAACAGCCACATAATACCTATATTATAATACCATATAATATTTTTGAACTGTATACCATTAGAATAGTTTATATATTTATATATCTGTACACGCATATAATTAAAATGGTTTGGGTATATATACACACATTTATATGTGTATGAATATATTTATATATATATATATATGTATATAGAACTCTCAATAGAGAGTTCTCAACAGAACTCTCTATTCTATCTACTCGTTTTCTTTATATAAAAAAACATGGCCCTCTAACACTAGCCTTCTCCTTCCTTTTTCTATTCTATCTACTTGTTTTATTTTTAATTACTATAAAAAAAATAATAACATGACCCTCTAACACTAGCTCTATGTATTCTATCTACTTTTTGTTGTTTGTTTACAATAAACAAAACTTGCTGTGTGTACTGCCTTAGACTAACCGGGACTTGTCAAAACTCTTACATATTTATATATTTTGATTGTTTCTATTACCTTCATTTTAGTCGCTCTGGATAAAAAGCACCTGCTAAATGATTAAATGGAAATGTAAATATATACAAGGGTAGGGTAGAATAATGTGAACATCTTGGAAATAGGCTACATAAAATATTTATTTATTAAGGTGTTCTACCCCCATTTGCCTTTATACAGCTTTCAACCTTCTTATAATAGACCTTCATACAACTTAGAATACAGTTTTTGCCTAGTAGACAATAAACCAGGGCCCGTATTCACAAAACATTTTATCTTACCACTAAGGTTGTGATGGTGAGGACATTTTCCCACCGGTTAATCGATGCGTAACAACACCGATAATACCGGTATCACCGTGGGGCCGGGGGCGTTCCCTGTTTTTCCTCGCTTTCCTTCGCTTTTAAATAGCTTGTAGAAGCAGCATGCGCATTTTACTTTCACTTTCAAATAGCGGCAATTTGGCGTAAAGTGATTGTTCGTTTTTAGTTCGTTTGAATTTTCTCTCTTTTCCTCACTTTCCTTCGCTTTTAAATAGCTTGAATTCGCCGTGCGCATTTTACTTTCACTTTTGAATTGCCGGCAATTCAGCGTTAATTGCTTTAATGCAACAACAAAATACATCAAACTCACTTTAGCCTATATATAAAACATAGAACTTTTATAAACAAAACTAATAAAAATACACCACGCTATAAGGCAGGCTACGCCTAATATAAAACGACAAATACAAAACTGGAAATGAGTAAACATATATAATATATAACCAAATAAATAAGAAATGTAGAACGTTTATTAGCAAAACGAATAAGAAAGCTTGGAGGCACGGCATACACCTTGATGTCAAATAAAATAAATAAATTACACAAAGTTTAAATAAAGTAAAAATCAGCAAACACTGTATCAAATAAGAAACAAATGTTTTAAAAAAAATTCAAAATCCCCTTAGATAAACAGCAAAAGTCAACAGGCTTTTCAAAATCCAAAATACTGCCAAACAGGTGCTTTTGCATTTCGTTTCGAAACTAAATCATCCGCGATCGTCTTGTCTGTCTCACCCCACTCTTCTTGTCAGTCAGCTCGACTCACTCTCCTCACTGGAGAAATAAATCTGATCTGTGATGCGACTGTCGTTCGGCACGCTGCATTGAGCATCCGCGTTCAGTTTTTAATTGTAGTGTCTGTTCTTTTACTGAACTAAATGATTTTTATTACTATAAAAAAATCTAAACCACGGTGGGGGTCGGTGCCGCGATGGGCAAGTGACGTAACCGGTATTGCAGCTTAACACCGGTATCACCGTCAGCACCGTCTATCGTGGCAAGCCTACTTACTACTAAGAGTTCTTTTAAATAGCAGTAAGAGTTTTTAGCTAAGAGTTTTCTCTTAAAACCTATTCACAAAGCTGCTGAGACCAACTTTTACTAAGGAATAGAGAGAAGTCTTAAGCTAAGAGTAAGGGCGGGGTTGACCTCATTGCTTATGGATGATGTCAGCATGCTTACTAACTGCACACAGTGATTGGCTGAGAGGGGAGGGATCTCTGTCAGAGATTTATTCACAGAAATATTGTAGAACGTGATATTATGTTACCATATTCAAATAAAGGTTAAAAAATACAAATGTTAATTGCCACATTCAAATAAAGATTTTAAAATGCAGGCTTAGTGTCAATAATTAAACAAGTATATGTTCAGCTAATTGTATGTATGCTTCTCGTAAACAATTAGTGAATATGCAAATAAACAGCCTTTTAATTAACAGTAGAATAATCATGGCTGATAGTAAGAGATGCAAACGTAAAAGAAAACCAAACTGGATGCAAGAACAGCTGTTACTTCTTGCCCAACTGGTCAATGAAAACAAGGATATAATGTTGGGAGTTGGGATAACCTCCAAAAACAAATAAGATCCATGGGAAAACATGTGTGCAATAGGGATGGTCCGATCGATCGGCCAGAGATCGGTATCGGCCGATAATCACATTTTATGACTCGACTGGTACTCACTACACTTGGCCGATCTCACGAACCGATCGCAATTTGATGACGTCAACGCTCTAATGCTTGTGTTTCTGAAGTGGCTCTCCACACTGCTTGGCTAAAAATAGTCTTTTGTGAGTTGTCACAGCGTGGAGGACGGAACAAAACCTCGTCGGAGCGTAAGGGATAACTGTAACATAACACGCTGATCGTGGGCTGCTTTTAAATGAACATTTATTTATAAAACAAATTATCTTCTTTGGCCATATTAGCCTACTCAATAGCATTAACACAGGCTTTACTCCTTTCAAACTTTATCTGGAATGTCACCGTTTCTGTCACTGCAACTTCCCGATCAGGCGAACGAACACACACACACACACACACACACACACACACACATATACACACACACACAAAATCGTCTGCCTCATGAAAAAAAATGTATTTAAAAAAAAATGTAGATAATATTTGCATCATTTATGATTTATTCGCGACCCACCCGCAAATAATCAGAATGCATTTTTTATTACCTGACCGGCGGATTATCCGCAGCACCCGTGGATATAGGAAAAGCAAAATATGTTTGCTGCATAAATCAGACACTTACTGAAAATGCAAATTCATTCTCTGCACAGGTGAAACACAGGTTTCCCCAGTAACGGCTATACACAAAGCAGTGCTGAGCTCACAAACGCTGCTTTATCAGGCATATAACATGCAAGATGAAATGAAAATGACATCGAAAATTTTCTAAAGATAGTCTTCCTTCAGAAATACAGTGGTTTTGATTTTTAAACGTGGAGTACGCCTACCTGCTCATGTTTATTCAACTTAGCCTTTTGGAAAATCAGTCAGTTTTGATATTGTGGCGAGTGCCACAAATAAATAAATATATGGGAAACACATCCCACAGCACAACCACCTGAGCCCAACTTCAGTCTACTCATCACCTTAACTTTAACTGCGTTTGTAGCCGGTGCCATAGCCAGACTGATAAACAAACACAGACCGGAAGTTAACTTCGGGCCAGGCACGTGCGCCAGATGAAACAGTCTATATAAAGCTTGAAGCATCAGAAGCGGTATCGGCCGATCACCATGCAAAGAAATCGGTACTCCGTATCGGCTGCAAAAATCCTGATCGGAGCATCCCTAGTGTGCAAATAAATGCAGTGTGTTACTAAAATGTTTACGTTCCGAGGCAGATTGCCGGCAACAGCCACTTTAGGATAGTTTGTGATTTGGTCTTAGTGACTTAGGAGTCCTCTTCACTACTCCTAACGTTTCACAGATTTAGGAGCTAGTTTTAATGCTAAAATGCTTTGTCAAATACTCTTTAAGAAAAATTTAGGAATTCTAAAAACACTCCCATTATTTTTAAGATTTTCTCCTAAATCAGCAAGCTATGAGCTACTTTTAGCCTTAAGATGTTTTGTGAAGACGGGCCCTGTTCTTTAAAAAATTATTGAAAATTAAAATTATTAATTTAACGCAGCAGTACTGAAACAAAGCAAACCATCAAATCAGCAATATTACTATAAAAAAATAAAATAAATCAGAAACAAATTTGAAAAGTGAAGCCAAAGGATTTTGTGCTTTTCTCCGTTAGATTAAATTGACTAGCCACTAAACTATTTGACATAGTAAGCAAAGTTTAAGACTAAAAACAAAAAGAAATTAGACCAACTAAAGTCCTAAATCAGGTATCTGGGTCATCATGACTTCAGATGTTTAGATGAGATGGGGCCTTTCAACCCATTTGCAATCTTTTGTAAACTACAAAGATAATCTTATCACTAACGTCTTGACCATAAAATTCAAAATATTATTCACATCGCCTTTGCAAAACTGGAAACAGCTCTGAAAAATGTAAACACTTTTAATCAGCCAGATTAGCAGACTATCTCTTCATGAAGCATTTAGCATTATTTTATTATTAACAACATTTTCTTCCTAATACTATTTTGTTATTACTTTATGGTTAAATTTGTTTTGTTTTATAAATCATCACTAGCTGGCGCCATAACACCCTTCATTTTGACTTTGAAGCACTTTGAAGGCTTCTTTTGGATGATACAGCAAGAACCGCAGCCATAATCCATATCCAGCTCTGAACATGAGCAAACAGTCACACACGCTTCAATTCCCTGTAAAGGTTACAGTATGAAGGGTGTTGTCCTGCTCGCAGAAATGCAAATGCTAAAGATCTGTACCCACTACAGTTGGAAGCACATTTGACTACTAAAGACTCGTAACACCATACCAGATTTAGAGTTGTTCATTTAATGTGAATTTGAAAGATATGCATAAATCATTCAATCATCACACTGTGTCCAAGAGGTTCGAGTTTGGCTGGTTAGCACAATCTAGTCCAGTCTGTGAGCATTAGGTGGTCTGTGGAGGTACTGCAGGGGTTTCACCAATTACTGCTTGTGTTTGACCCTACATAAATTTGAGCTTTCTCCATGCAACAGAGGCCTGTTTAGTTGCGCCAATGTCAGAAAACGGCCATCAGAGGGCAATGTAAGCAAACACTGTGAAAGCAGAGCTACTAACTCATACTCATTCAGCTCAGTGCTGCCACATCCACAGATTGTGACAACACTGACCCCTCCTGCCAAAACTCCCCATTTATCAAAAGCCAAAATCATTGTGTCCACCATTCCCAATAATGCCTCTCAACTCTTACATAAACCGTGGGAGTGGCAGCTCTGTGAGAGTTCACGTCAGGTAATGTGAAACAACCGGCCCCAAAACAAATAGAGCTCCTTCATTTGTGTTTGGGTGCAGAACCGATCCCAAAAGCAGAAGAAATCCAGTCAGACATACAGGAATGCCTTTAATCCGAATGCTTCATTTTTAATGATAGGTGAAGTTCATGTGAACGTGACCTTGATGCCGTCATAGTGTGTGACACATAACAACACTTTGATAAAACTCGTTTCATGACCTCAGCAATGAAAGATATGAGTCAGTCACTGTCATAAGAAAACTATGCCGCCTGCCGAGTAGCTAGCGAGCACGACAGCACAGCTCAACCACATTTAAAGGGAAAGCTCACCCAAAATGAAAACGGTCACGTATACTTCCTCATGAGTAACGCTTTTGGAGCTTGAAACATTTGGATCCCATTGACTATTATAGGGGTGCAACAGATCGTAGATGATCCGTACAGACCAGGCCCCACGTTTCGGCATGCATGTGATTCGCAGATTAGCTGTTAAGTTTAACCATCATAGAGTGAAAGTTTATCATTTACACATTCAAGCAATTTAAACTCGCGCGCTGTTTTCTATGTGCTCAGCCGCTGCCGCCACACGAGAAGCACGCACACGCAGAGAGAGACACAGCGTGAACACCGAATTGATTCCTCTTTCACATACACACAAAGTTATGATACAATACCCGTTTTGGCAAGTATTCTAGTAAAAACAGTCAGTTATGTCTTAAGTGAATGTAAACAGCTGAGAAAGAAACCGGATGTGTGTCAGTATTATGTCCGTGCATTTGGTCTTAAAGAGACAGCAGCCAATAAATACCTGCTTCTGCTAATCAAATAACACCACAGCTCTAACAAAGATTAATCTGTATTTAACTTGTGCAGTGAGCACTATTGTGTTATTTTACACGTAGTTATTACATTTCTGCACCTGAATACTACTCTTACTGACTTTATTTGTAACTGTGTTATGTTGTATTCATCAATGCTTGTAATGTAATTGTTCTTGTTTTATTACTAACTTTATTAGTTAAGCTAGTATTTTGTGCTGTGGTATAGAAGTACTTAAAGTAAGCTTTCACAAATTTATTAATTTTTTTGCTGATTCGAAAAATGATCCGATCAGTGACTCAAAATCCGTAATATGATCCCGACACCGTGAGGTTTGTGATCTGTTGCACCACTAACTATTACTGTATTGACAAAACAGCTTAAAGATTCTTTTGTGTTCAGCAGACGGCCTTACAGGTTTGCAACAACATGAGGGTGAATAAGGGTGCTTTCACACTTTGTTCACTTGCCTGGTCCAAACCCGGGTTCGATTGCTCCCCCTCCCCCTGCTGAACAGTGTTCATATTTTATTTGGGTCCGAACCGCGGTTCGTTTGCGTCATCAAGCCAGCAGCTGAGCTGTTTACCCCAATTTCCGTGATTTGGTACGATTGTGTTCACATCATACCAGAGTTCACATGAACCGTACTCCAGACCACACTTTTTAAGCGGACTTGGGTACGGTTCACGGGTGCGCACCCGAGGTCGTAAGACAGCGTTCACATCATCCAATTGAACTGAACTGAACCGACGTCAATCGAACGAGCTGTTTACCCCAATTTCCGTGATTTGGTACGATTGTGTTCACATCATACCAGAGTTCACATGAACCGTACTCCAGACCACACTTTTTAAGCGGACTTGGGTACGGTTCGCGGGTGCGCACCCGAGGTCGTAAGACAGCGTTCACATCATCCAATTGAACTGAACTGAACCGACGTCAATCGAGCCCGGGTGCACACCAAAAGTGCTAGTGTGAAAGCACCCTAAATCATGACAATGTTCATTTTTGGGTGAACTATTCCTTTAAAATGTCTCCAAGTTGGTGTGCATTTTCATTTATTTTGCTTCAGTTTTCAAAATCTACAGCTTTTTAAATGTTAACCTCAATTCCCAAGAAATCATCTAGCTCTGCTAATGAACTAAATATCCACATGACCTAATAAATCTGCTTAAAAGCTAAATAAAAGTATTACAAATACCAAAACTACATATAAAAATAATAAAAATTTATGTATTAAGTTGTATATTTAAAATAATACATTTCTAAATTTAACATTTATTAATATTAAAAATACAAAAAGTATTTAAAATATGAGTTTAAAAAAAGCAACAAAGAACTCAAACAGAAAACTCAGGCACATACCATAATGTGAAGCATACAAAAATCTATTCACAGTATGAGTAGCTTCACCTGGCCATCGCCGTGGCCTGAAAGAGCCCGACTGTCACATCTAGTCCTCATTAGCACTCTTATGCAATACTGTCTGTCCAGGAGCCACAGTCTGTGTGTGTGTGTGTGCGACTGTCTCAACTGCAGGCTCTCTACTGAGGCTGAAGGCACAGGAGGCAGACCAGGACACATTTAACCCACAGAAACTGTCTATTTAAAGCCTTATTCACACCAGACGTAAATTTTGGGCAAGAAAAAAAAATTTCTATGAACTCAACACAAAGTTCAACATATCATTAGAACTGTCTATTTTTCAATTGTTTGGTTGGCCAACAATTTATTCAATATCAGTTTCAATATATCCAAATATTGGATTCAGTATAAACAGCTGTTTGCAAATATTTTAAATTCACATGTGATTTAGGTTGTACCCCTCACAACAGTACTGTCTTTATATTACTACCAAAATGCAATGTTCCGCTCACTTTTACAATTTCTTTTGTCATGTGTACAACATCTTCAATACAGCCTAGTCATGTGCACACAAGGTGAACAAACTGGTCAATAAAAAAAATATATTCTCTCACAATTACAAGTGAGAAAGAGCAATTACTGGTGGGACAGAAATAAGCAGCTGGCTGTTTTAGGGCCCTATGATTTCCACATTGTGAAAAACGCTAATGGAATCGCGGAATCCAGACACAAAAATGAAATTTACCGTATTATGCAGAAAGTTGAAGAATTTGTAAAATTGTCTTAATGTAATAATAATAATACCAATAATGTTCAATTGTTTAATTTTCATTTGATTTAAAGATAAATTGATTTATGCCTTTAATAGAAAAATTAAAGTACACAACAGAATTTCTAACAAAAACTTTTTTAAATAATGTAATGAAACCAATATATTAAATCGATTTTATAAATTAAATTAATTAGACATGATTTTTTATTCTTAAAAAAACATTTGGAATCTGGCAAGTGTAAAAAAAAAAAAAAAAAAGTAAATTATTTTCATAGGGCCTTACATTTTTTTATTTTTGTTAATTTTAATAAATTGTTGATCAATTGTAAAAGATTCAATTAATTAGACATGCTTTTTGATCATTAAAAAAAAATTATTGAACCATTGAAATGGAATCTGGTAAATGTAAAAAAATAGGGGGAAAAAATGTATTTCATAGGGCCTTACTTTTTATTTTTGTTACAATTTTAATATATTGTTGATAAATTGCATATGTTTCAATTAATTAGACATGCTTTTTGATTACAACATTTTAATTTTAATTTAACCATTAAAACATTGTGCAGAATTGTAAAAAAAAAAATTGAATCCAGGAAAATAAAACGTAAAAAAAAAAAATGATTTTGTGAAAAAATAAAATGGATTTCATAGGGCTCTATTTAAGTCAGTGTCAGAAATGAATTAGTTTTACTCTTTGAAGTTTATTTTCAAAAATGGTTTTACTTCAGTTATTGCTGACTGCATTCAATAAATAAAATTCAAATGTAAAAAAAAAAAAAAAAAAAAAAAAACACGTAAAAAATATGATTCAGATTTAAATATAATTAAAAAAAACATACATAAATATAAATAATTACAGATTTACCTATTTTTGTTTATATTGTAATATTATATATGTACTTTTATACTTCACTGGACATTTGAGCACCCCTCTCTAACAAAATGTTGCATACGTTTCAACAACTGCTAAAAATAGTGCCCGAATAGAAACGTAGATGAAACCTATATATAACCTATATAACTGCCAAGTGCAGTAAAGCATTAAATAAATGCCTCCTCACAGACCACGACAGCTGAGGACATGGTGATTCATCACAACAGCCACAGGGGTCGATCAGTCAGTGGGGCCAAAAGCCATCTACAGAGTCATTAAAACATCCAGCAGCACCTACATGCTGACTTGCAAGACTGTGGGCTTAAATCACAAGCCTGCTTCATCTGAAGGGCCGATGAGGAAGGAGGAAGGAACTGATGCTTTTACGTAAAGCACATTAAAATTAGCTTATTTAATGGTAAAGGGAAGTACTGGCCAGTTCTGTCCATTGTGATTGTGTGTATGTCACATGTAGCACACAGAGTGAGGAAACACAAGTGAGGGAAATGTGAGAGCAGACCGCATCACGTGTGTATGCGTCCAGCTCACTCTCTCTTATTCACACACACTATCTCACATTACTCGCTGAATGAAAGGCCTGTGTGAGGGCCTAAAGGAAAGTTCTCCATCAATACTGCATGGCTGTCACTGGATCCGTGCCTTCTTTGCGTTCATGCTCCCCTAAGAAAGATGCACACACTTGTGAGTGTGAGCGGCCTGTAAACAAATCATCTCAAAACTAGGGCTGTGCGATATGGAAAAAAAAAAACTATGTTTCAAAATGAGTATTTTCACTTTTTGGAAATACTGAAGTGTCTAGATTAGGCTGTGTAAGAATTTATTTATTATTGCTGAAATTTGGAACTGTACAAACAAGATTTTTTTTTTCTTAATCTGCCCTGTAGTCAAATGTTTATATGAGTTTCTATTTGTGCAGAAGAACTTTTCCACCCATTACTTTGGGAAGTATTATTTTCCAGAATTATTGGGAATACCTAATCCTAATAGCTAAAGATTAGGGTCACAGCAGACCCTCTCGAACCTTTTTTCTGTTCCCTGTGAAAAAGAAGCACTTGCTTGTAGGGCTGTGCGATATGGACAAAAACAACCTATCGCGATTTCTTTGATAAATTTTGCCATTTCTATTTTAATCACGATTTTGACACACACAGACATGCTTTACAGTTATTAATGCATTCAGTGTGAATTTGAAACATATTTCCAAAAGAAAACCAATTAGAGCTTTATCAAAAAGCTGTAACGTGTCTCTAGAATAGACATGGCAGAAAAAAAAAATCCTGTGTCCAGGGATTTTTTTTGCCATGCATTGGTCATAGAGCTCTTTGTGGCGTTGCCTCAGATGTTGAACTAGATTTGTTGCGCCAAGTTCACACGTACTCCATCTGCAGTGCGTATACAGTATGTGTATGCAGAGCAGAAGCAGCACGGACTCATTTTGCTTTCGCACAAGACGCGTTTGCAGTCCGCTCCTGATCAGAATGCAGCGCGCCTCCAAGAAGCCGTGGTTTACAGTGAATTTATGACTACAATCACTACAATCCTACAACCCCCTTAACTGTTATAAATTCACTGTAAACCACGGCTTCACTGGCCTTTTTGCTTTTACAAAACGGTTATTCCATATACGCTGTTTACCACAAACACAACATTTATCCATTATTTTGATTTCAAATCCAAATAGCCAAAAAGCCATGTGTTGACTGTGAAACAGTAGACTTTAATTCTATGCATTTATGGTTTAATTACTACATTTCCATGTCAATCCATGTTAATTTTTACCGCGAATAATGTGCTGCCACTTTAATTCTGCGCGTATAGCACAGCAGAAAGATTCCGTGCGGAAACGATCACAGCATGACTGCTGCAGACGCACCGCTCCTGGAGCGCACTGCCGGACCGCAATCGCATGCAGTGTGAACGCTCTGATCCGTTAACATGGGCGCGGAAAAAATACGTACCACAGACGGAGTGTGTGAACCTGCCGTTACATTTGTATGCCCGCCCGGTCTGTTCTGTTCTCGTGCTCCATTTAGGCGCGCTGCATTCTGATTGGTTCGGATAGCACACTGCGGGAGGTCGGGGGCGCGGAAAATCGTGCTATAAAGCGATTTAGAAATGACGATTTCGATTAATTGCACAGCCCTACACAAAACCCAATTTATGTCGGACAGTATATTAGCAAAAGCATAAACCGAAGTAGTCCGACATTTATAACCAGCTGCTAGATTAGATCTAGGCTTTGTTTCAACTCAAAAGCAGCGCTGGATCACACTGTTAAGACGAGACCAGAACGACTAGATCCATTCTTTTTGGATTGAACCTCATTCTGAGTGAGATGCAGCCAATCTTTAACTAGATCTATGCGCAAAAACAGTTTGACACTGCAGAGCACATTTTGAAAGGATGCCATTCACTGCCAACACACTCCCATTCACTGCGATTTACACACAGCCTACCTGATATGCCTGTACACATCCAATCACTGAGCCTATTTCAACACTGACGGCTTAAAATACTCTCTGCAATTTAACCAGTAATTCAAAGCATCAGCTTCACCACAGCCTAGATGATAACCTCAGCCATTAAGAGCTTCAGAAGCTAACAGTCAACACCAAAAAGCCCATGATGACAGCTTCTAATATAAAGAGGAGTAATCTCTGTATCAGCTCCACCTGTGTGGTACCACACACTACAAAACAAAGCAACTGTATAACACAGCATCTACATCAGATGAGAAATCATTTCAGCATTCAAAATGAACCCTTGCAAATGTTTCTTTTTCTTTTCTTTTTTTCCTGGCAGAAAATGTAACACTCTCCTTCAATAAATGAAATACATTAATAATAAATCAATACTTTATTGATTAAATAGCTAAACAGAAATGCATAAAAATTCAAAATATATAAAATAAATGTAATAAATATAAAAATTTAAGGGGGTCTGAATACTTTCCGTACCCACTGTAATAGAATAATATAATGTATATACAAGTTTATATTTTATTTTTTCATTATATTTATTATTTTTTTAATTATAAAATAAATGTTTATAAATTAAAGAAATTCAAATAAGAAGTTAAAGCAGCGAGAGAAATGTATTTAATAAATAATGAAACAGAAATACATAGAAATAAAAAAAATAAAATATCTAAAAAAAGAAATAAAAAAATAAAAAATAATTAAAAAAGTTAACTACACAGAAATGGAAATAAAAAGGAGAAAAAAATAAGAAATGTATAAATAAACAAATGCATATAAATAAAAAAAGTCAACATAATAAAATAAAATACATAAATAATATAATATAATGTATATACATTTTATACTTTATATTTATGTAAAAATTAATAAAACAAATTAATTAACAAAGAAAAAATACAAATAGGAAACTAAAGCATTAAGAAAAAATCTATTTAATAACTAATCAGAAATAAAAAAAATAGAAATAGAAATAAAAAATAGAAATAAAAAAGAAATACAAACAGGAAATAAAAAGGGGAAAAAATGCTTTAACTAAACTGAAATATGGAAATAAAAAGGAGAAAAATATATAAAAAGAAATGTACAAATATAAATAACTAAATAGAAATGAATAGAATTAAAAAATAAATATATATACAAAATAAAATGTATATAAATAATATTATAATAGAATGTATATAAAAGTTTATATTTTATTTATCTCAAATTATTAATTAAATACATGTTTATAAATTAATTTAAAAAAGATAAAAAATATTAGTGCTGTGTTCAAAATATCGATACGACGATGTATCGTCACAGAGATTTGATGATACGAGTATCGATACAGCTGGCCCTGTATCGATATTGTGGCACGTGTGCAGCAGTGGACCACGCTTAATTTTACAACGTTTAAAATGGAGTAGAAAAGTGCGAGATTTCTAAAAAAGAATTAATAGAGCATCTGTTAATAATCTTAGAATGAGTACATTACAATATAAATTTATTAGAACAAGTACATTATTATTTATGGGCTTAAAAACAAGATGCAAACAATCAGAATATTGTACCTGGTGGGGAGTGCACAATGTAAACATGAAACATATGCCATTACCTATATTGTACTGTGGTACAGTTATGGAGGCCCTTCATAATGCAGAGGTCAACTGCCTGCTCCGCCAGTAGTTAGAAATGGCCCTATAGTATGCCGTGTTTAATAAACAGCTGTTTTTCTAAATTCTGCTGAGGTGAAATTCAGTGCAGTCATGTATCGTGATATGTATCGTATTGTGGCCTCTGTATCGTGATACGTATCGTATCGTGACTTTGCTGGTGATACACAGCCCTAAAAAATATTATATTAAATAATTAAATATAAATATACAAAAAATAATAACTTATCAATTAAAAATAAATACAGATTGATTCAAACATAAATTTAAACAACAAATAAATATCGTAGAGTCTCAAGTCATATCTTAAATAAAAAAATTTAAAAAAAGACTTGGGGTTCAACTCTTTTGACTCGACTCCAAGTAACCACCCATAACACCCTAGCAACCACCAAAACATGTCAAAATCTAGTTTTAATTCCAATGTTGTTCAAGTCTAGCTGACTGGTCTGTTGTTAGTTAGCACTCTGAGGTGATGGACAGCTTCAGTGCAGACAGCCTGAAGTCTGCCGTATAGACACGGTCTGAATGCTATACAGAAGTTTGTAATGTTTGCCTCTGGTCTAATACAGGCTCTGTGTTACAGTGTTTCAGGTTTGCAGTAAGTGAAAAGGCAGGATTCTTGATGCATGTGGGTGGGTTGCCTGAGGGGACATGGCTCTAATTTACGAGAGCCAAACCCAGCTCAGTCAGGGAGCTTCTGGCACTGCGCATTCAAAACAAGCCACGGCAGAAACCCCAGTTATCTGCGGCCATCAGAGAGGAATGAGATCTGATCTGACATTTCACTGATAGCAAGATAAAACATAAAATGAAAATCATGTATATCATTTATTCTATATCAGTGATACCGGAAAGATAATCTGAGATCCCTCTACAATTTTGACTATACTCTTTAAAGTCAACTCTCTTAGTACAGATTTCAGCTTTGCTGTCATATATGCCACTTTGTTACATTTATTCTTTTATTTCCTGGCCACAATCCAACAGGAAAGTCAGGCCTGCTGAGGATGCTACGAGGAGGCCAACCACGACTCTGCCACAACCACATTATGTTTGCATGTGCATCACATGGAGGACAGTGGGTACAATCTTCCAGTCGTCTGGAATAAGTCCTACTCTGTTCTGTTTTAGAACCATTGCTGTTTATCTTACACCTAGAATAGGATTATAAGGCATCCAAAAAAAGCCCAGACTACATGGCATAAAGGACAGCTTCCCACTAGCCAGAAAACAAGGACAGGGCCTGATTTGTTAAAGGGGCCGTTCCTGGAAAGTCCCCGTTTGAGAGGAGTACTGCAAATACAGATGGCCACACGACCCATGGGACAGTGTAGCAGGAAGCTGTGTGAGAACCGTTTCAAACAGTGGCACTGCCCATCGATTCACTCTGCTGACTCCTGGGATAACTGCACCATGCAAAAAAATACTAGGTTTGTGCAGTCAATCAGTGCGTAAAAATAAATAAATATAAAACAATAAAAGGCACCATTGTACAATACCATAATTTTATCAGTTGTATTAAAGTACCCTGCAGTTAAGGTCATGTGACACGAAGCGTAAAAGTTAATGCACTGATGTGTGAAAGTCAGTAAATTACTATTACTACATGTATCAAATTGGACATTGTAATAGATCTATAAATACAATCCAGATGGTCAAAGCAAAGTCATTTGCACTTTTTATAAATATACAACCTCAAGTGTGAAATACATATTTTAACAAATGTTAAGACCGCAACAAACACTGCATTTTACAGGAAATACTGGTATTTATATTTTCATACTTTTTATGTCATCCAAATGAACGGGAATATCCAAGACTTACCTGTTTTTGTTTTTCTTAAAAAAAAAAAAAAAAAAGGAAAATAAACTAAATTAAATAATTGAAAAAAAAAAGAAAAAAAAAAAGGCATTGGCACTGATTTATTGGGTCATTCCGTGTCAACTCAACTAGAGGTCCCCGGCTCAAATTTTTGATTTCATCAATATTCATTCTGAACAAAGATAAACATCTATAGTGATTAAAGCCAATATAAAATTTCACAGATGTATATGTACAGAGTAATCCACTATTTTGTAGAGGGAGGTAAAAATGACTTCAGAAAGATGGCAGTATCATTATATTATTTTTTACACAGAGATTGGTAGATCTATTAGTAAAATCTGTTGACTTTTCTTTTTGTACATTATACACCAGTGGTGAGCATTCAAAAAAAAAAATTTTTCTCCAAAGTTTGCATGCCTGTAACTCAAGAGGTTTTAAAGATCCTTAATGTCCTTTTAGATTTTGGGTCTTAAGCTTTCCTTTTGGCATCTTAATTTTTAAGGCCCTGTATGGTTCGTTTCCAAAGATACTGAAATCTCTATGGCTACGTTCACACAGTCAGTTTTTGGGATTGACATCCGCATTTTCTTTACAGGTGTGAGTCTCGAAATGTAGCGTTCACACAGCAGCTTACAGTTGCGTTTAGAATACTGTCTATATGAACGTGCAACGATAGTTAAGCCCGTATTCCTTACCAGTAACCATAGTGACAGTGACCTAAGTAATATCAAAGATGGCAACGCCCATAAAACTGAAAGACTTATAAATGACTTCAGAAAGATGGCAGTATCATTATATTATTTTTTACACAGAGATTGGTAGATCTATTAGTAAAATCTGTTGACTTTTCTTTTTGTACATTATACACCAGTGGTGAGCATTCAAAAAAAAAAATTTTTCTCCAAAGTTTGCATGCCTGTAACTCAAGAGGTTTTAAAGATCCTTAATGTCCTTTTAGATTTTGGGTCTTAAGCTTTCCTTTTGGCATCTTAATTTTTAAGGCCCTGTATGGTTCGTTTCCAAAGATACTGAAATCTCTATGGCTACGTTCACACAGTCAGTTTTTGGGATTGACATCCGCATTTTCTTTACAGGTGTGAGTCTCGAAATGTAGCGTTCACACAGCAGCTTACAGTTGCGTTTAGAATACTGTCTATATGAACGTGCAACGATAGTCAAGCCCGTATTCCTTACCAGTAACCATAGTGACAGTGACCTAAGTAATATCAAAGATGGCGACGCCCATAAAACTGAAAGACTTATCACTTTCTGACACAAGAGTCTAATCGAGCCGTAAGTTCATCCGTCAAACCTTCCTTAACTGACCGCAGCTTTTATTTGGGTAGAGAGCGGAGCATTTGAATCGCGCGCAGAACACAAAACTGACGGGAGCGGCTCCGGTGGAAAACTGACTGGATCTAAAACTTTCAGATGATACACAGTTCATTTCTCCGTCACTGTAAGTTACCGAAACCACAATAGAAAACATGCAGCACACGGTAGACGCGCGTTTGTGCGGCAGAGCAACTGGACTAGTTGTCCAGTCCTGGTCCGTTCACACAGAGCGTGTGTTCAGAGAATGCGGTTGTGAGTCCTGAAAATTTACTGGTGCGAGTTCGGTTACAGAATGCAGTTGTCACACCCGTAAACAACCGAACTGTGTGCGAACGTAACCGTACTAAGGACTCAAATACAGGACTGACAACCGAATTCTGCTGCTGTGTGAACGTGGCCTATATGGCTCCAGAAGTCAATTGTTAAATTGTATAAATTTTCAGTGGTCAAAAACCAAATGTGGGTCACTTTGCATCCAGCGGATTCTTTTTTTTTTTTTTTCGTTTAAAGAGGTAGGTCTGAAGAACAAATAATGTTGAAACTAGAAGCATATCTTGTTTCCCTATATCAAAATAACTGCATTGTACATACCTGTCCGGGTGCCATAAATATTCTTTTTCCTAAGTGTGCATGTTTTTAACTCAAATCGTATTTAAGATATCTGAATATGATTTTAGATTCTGGTTCTTAAATGAACCTTTCTTTTGGAATCTTCATTTTCAAGGCCCTTTTAAAAAGTAAATAAAATTAAAATATATATAAAAACAAGATTATTATTGACAATGACTTATTGACATTGAACTGTTAAATCTACTGACAGCCCAAATTTCATTGTTTATCGGATGTCCAAGTAATAAATAGATTATTTATACAGGTATTGCACAAAGCAAAATGTTATTAATGATTCAGTCCTGGAACCAACATAGCCCAAAAGTGCCCCGGATGAGAAAGCAACCCAGAATCCTCTGTAGGGATCTGTTCTTTATTCATGCTTCCTTGAAAACCACCATGACAGAGCACTGCACTGCCATTCTGCCAGACAACGCAACCAAGGCTAGGCATAAATTTGCATGTATTCCGCAGCTAATCCTCAAACTACTAAGCAAACGATAATTCTAAAGTCCTCTGATTCCGATTTCCAGCACAAAGAAGCGTGGCGTTGTTTTTAAAACGGGAACTCGCAGCCCCTGCTGAATTAGAGCAGCTTCTCCAGAGCCAGTGTAAGAGTGATGAAGACACAATTGGCTCTGGAAGGGCTATGCGAGGGGTTTTAGGGCTGCTGGTTGATATAGCAGCTCGGTGGCAGCTCAGACGAGCGGGCAGACCGGCGCAAAGGACAGGGATGGGTGAGCACGCGGGGGTCTGCACAGAAAGAGCGAGATGGCCGGCGGCCAGGCGACACTGGCAGTGTGGCTGAAACAATGACTCAGTGCTAATGGTTCACAGCGGCATGCTGTATGCTAAATACAGAGCCTGGCACTCATTCAGCCTCCTCGCATGAGAGAGAGGGATTACTTTGGACAAAGTGTTGGGAGAACAACGATAAACCCCATCGTAACCAAAGCATACTTTACCATCGGATGGGACTGCGTTAAATAGAGACAGCAACAAGGTTCGCGCTCACATATATCAGAGCACTAAGAAATCCATTTTATTTTTTCCTAAATTCCATTTAAATGATTCAATAAAATTTCAGTAATCAAAAATGTACCCAATTAATTCAAATTATGAAATTTCTACAATTTAACAACAATTTATTAAAAGTTTAACAAACTCAAATTCGGTTTTATTTTTCCCAGATTTCATGTTTTCGGTTTAAATTTTTATGGATTCCATTTCAATGGTTTGATTTTAATAATCAAAAGGCGTGTCTAATCAACTGAATTCATTAAACTTTAACAATTTAATAATATATTCAAATGTTTACAATCATGTTTTATTTTTTCAGAAATCATGTGTTTTCGGTTTTCATTTTTTCTGGATTTATGATTTTAAAACTAATTTATTACCAAAAACTGCGGTAACCAAATGAAGGCATAAAACATTAACTTAATCTTTTAAAATGTAAATCAAATGAAAATGTAACAATTCTTTAATTTTTTAATATTTGTTGCTGCACAACAAAGGTTTACTGTTAAAATGAAAACATGGAAGAAAAGGTTTGACAATCCTTACAAATAAAGTTTTAATTTGATTAATTATATTAATAATAGTGCTGTCAAACGATTAATCGCGATTAAATCACATCCAAAATAAAAGTTTGTTTACATAATATGTTTGTGTACTGTGTATATTTATTATGTATATATAAATACACACACACACACACGGTATATACTTTGAAAATATTTACATGTATATACACTTATTTATTTATATTCTTATATTTTATATTATATATATATATATAAATATATTTAATATATAAACATAACATTTTTCATAAATATATACATGCATGTATTTGTATTTTTATATACATAATAAAAGTGCACAGTATACACATATATATTGTGTAATATATCTAGACTGTGGATTGCAGCAGCGATTAATTTGCGCACCAGCCCAAGCTGTGTGCTCGTTATCTAGTATTAGGAGTTTAGAATTGTGCAGAGGTGAGAACTTGACTGGCAGATAATCTGTGGCACACATGGTGTTTGTGGCAGGGATGGGGTGGAAGTGGAGATAAGACACTCCAAACAGATGGAGCAATCCCTCAGGAATCGAGCAAGGTGCTGGGTGGGAAAAATGTTCCACTGTCAAAGATCATCAATCGTTCACCTGACAGGCTATTAATACAGTCTGTAAAAGTTTATGTGAAGCACAAAAAAAAAACAAATAAAATAAATGTCAGCTGAAAAGACAGTTTTGCATTTATCCCAGAAGAAGAATAAATCCTATTTAAATTAGAAGCTGTCCAATTAAATGTGTTGTGCAGCAGCCGCCATGTTTTCCACGGTAACCTCATTTCACGTGTAGCCTGGTGATACCAGAAGAGGAAATCTCATTGTACATGTTTAACAGAGCAAGAGCGCGGCATGGGCACATGCTCAAGTTTGCGCGCGAGATTTCCTGCCCGGTCTGAAACCACAGCGAGAGGCAGCTTTCCAACTCTGCTGACTCACGTGCCGACTGCTCTTAGAAAGCCAAAATAGGAAGGGATCAAACTTTCTACAGGCTGTAGCTCAGGCATGAATAACGACTTGGGCTGGGGAGCGGTTTAATTTCAGAGCAGCTATCTGGATTTCTCTGTAGGCATATTAATCAGACGGCACAGGATTGACCTTTAAGTAAAAAGCATGCATCTTTATCATTACGTGTCAGAAAACGAGAACACTGGAGTCTGGAAGATAGATAATACAACATCTGTGGCACTTCCCTGTACGCTTTGTGTCGAGGCTTCAAAATAATGAAATGTTTACATGTGAATGTGTTGCGTAGCAGCTGTCCAGATGAGACTCTGTCTGGACAAATGAACAGAGCAGAACATGGTTAAAGAAACACTCGACAACAGTTCCACCAGATGTGATTTTGCACTTTTCATAACTACAGTGTTCATTTTAATAGGCAATATCAGCCTACTGTGTCTTGAGATTAGAGATTTACCAGAGAAAAACAATGCCAATTAGGAGATGCAGGAAGTAGCAAAGCATTCGAGGATCATATGTCGTCACGTCTGGGAAAGAATATGAAAGGCAGCAGATTTCAAACCTGAAAAGAGTTGAGACCAGCGCAAATGCCTGTTGTGAATGTGTTTGAGAAACCAGTTCAGCTGAGCTCATGAGGTCTCTGCCCCTATTAGCTTTCAGTCCCTAAAGTACTTTGCTGTGCTCTCTGCTCTCAGGTTTGGAAGGACAGGTTCTAATCCAAATGACATCATCCTAAAAGAGAGACGTGCATACAAAGAGCCTTCTCTGGTCTAAAAAGACTTCAAAGTACAGGATGTCGTCTTGGATTACAGATGCAGAATGACCCTTCTGATGTTTGATAATGATGCAGCTAAAAACCACATTAAAGGGAAAGTTTGTCCAAAAATGAACATTTTATCATTTACTCACCCCCTCATGTCATTCCAACCCGTATTATTGTTACCCATCCGTGAAAAACAAAAAGAGATGCTAGCCAAAATGTCTGAGCAGTTCGGTTGCATTCAACAAAAAAATATATAGTTTCAATATAAATAAAATAAAAGCAAATATAAACATGGTCTATACACCTTATGTTCTATATTTCAAGTTTCCGGGAAGCCATACAATGGCTTAGTGTGAAGAACGGGTGAAGAAAATCTTTATTAGGGCCCTATGATTTCCATAATGCAGAAAACCCAGACAGAAATGTGTAATCCAGTCATAAAAATGTAATTTACAAAATAAATTCACATAATTTTGAACATTTTGGACGACTTAGTAAAAAGTAGGGCTGTCCACTTAATCAAATCGCAATATTGAAGCATATTGAAGACATGTGATATCTCCAAGTACTGCATGTCTCCATGTGAATGGTGTTATTTTGTCTTGTCTGTCTTAAGAACCAGTCTGAGCAACTAGCAGTTAGCCAAAGTGTAATCAGTCTGTTTTTCAACTTAAACCAATCTACGTTTTTATCTAGGATGCCTCGGGGTTGAGTAAAACACAGCCTAATTTTCATTTTTGGGTGAACTAACCCTTTAAGACAGAATCCAAAAAATTTAAACTGAAAACAAATTTTAGGGAAAAAAGGATTTCATAGGGCCCTAAAAAATGTTCAAAACTTAACAAAAACTAGCCATTCATTTGTAATGTGCAACTCATCCCAAGGTGTGGCGTCACTGAGGGCAAATATCATATGTTCTCACAAGTATTTCGGTAAAAGTCTAAAAAGGTAAAAAATTTCAGTCTGTTCTTCAAATATAGTAATTGTATGGCTTCAGAAGAAGGACCACAGCACCAAATTAACACTTTTATTATGCTTTTTTTCCTTTTTGGAGCTTGACAGTACCATCAACAATGTATGAAAAAGAGCAACTCTTACATTATGGCTAACATCTCTTTAAAAAAAAAAAAGCATATACAAGGATGAGTACATAACGATAATTTTCATTTCTGGCTAATTTATCCATGTAAGAGAGACAGGGAGAGCAATGAAAACGATTCTCACTGAGGGACCCAGAGAGAAAGCACACATGTACTGCCGCTTTAAGTTCTGCCATGTTATCTGCTCTGGCCCGATCTGGACGAGTAAAAGCGTTTCCTCTCCTCTCCCACTCCACAGGGTCATTAATTGGAGAGATAATCTACTTGATCTCTACACAATGAGTGATTCATTGAGACTCTCATGTGTGGCTTTTATCATTGCCAAGAGCAGATTACATTGAAAAAAAGCAAATGTGAGATGATAATCTTTCTCTACGAGGCTGCTAGTCAACTGTGACCTAAGAACGGCAAAAAAACAGATTAAAATAATTTGTGCTGACTTAATCTGCTATTGAGCAAGAGCAAAATGGGAGAAAACTGAATGACCTCATCCTGTATAAGTGGCCTCACGCTCTACACCAAAACAGCACCAGCTGATAGCCTTTCACAACAAAGAAATAAAACAGGTTGAAATTAGATTGTTTGCTCACTGAGGAGCGAAAGTCTGTGTTATATTTGAAATGGCTGGCTCTCTAGGTAGTCCTACTGTCCGTCACCCAAACACAATCACACCAAAAATAATGGCACCAGTCAAAATGGACAGCCATGATACACACAACAAAACAGATCTTACAAGGATAACAAGCCTTGAAAGATAGATCTGAATCCAATAGAAGTTTTAGTGTTCCACGTTACTTCAATCACATGATCAAACATCAAAAAAGCCTCAAGCTGTCAACATGCCAAGTTAAATTTAACAGTGATCTTGTTCCTGGCTATCTGGGCAATACATTGACTGTTCAGGATGACTGTCTCCTGGTCATACAAAGAGTGACATTGCGGATATGATGAGTTAAACGCATAGATTTGGTCATTAAGTTTCCTGAAGAGTGTTTCATTACACTATTTTCACAATTCATCCCCAACATTTAACTTGTGAGCATGAGTGCATTGACTTAATGTTAAGAGCTTATAAAATGTTCATGTTATGCATTTTATTTTAGGGAATCAATCTGGGGGAAAAAAATGTCTGCGTTTGTTAAAGTGATGATGCTCTGATAGAAAAGAGCCTATACTATTCGAGAGCAAATACATACATTTCAAAATATAGCCTACACTGAATCTCGCCAAAAGACTGAAAGCTACATCACTAACACAGATATATTGTCCAGATATTGCAGGTATACAGAGGACTATCTAGCTGTGGCTGACAGTTAGTGCTGACCAACAATTTATAAGGTCATCAAGTGTAATACAACTGTGATATTCATCCTAATAAGGGTCTGATGTTTTGGGAAGACTACATTTTACTTTATGTCTAAAACATAGATCTGAACAGAACAGAGGGTCTCAGTCTGGTCTATGACATTGTTCTATAGTACAGCCAGACAAATAACTAAGTAAGATTATGACTAACACCTGAGAGAAACAAGCAGTGCCACAATGATGTGTGTGCACTGTGACAAAACTGTCGGTTTCATTAAGGAGTGTCAGATTACAGAGCACTCTGTCATCCCTGGGACATCTGTTAGACAAGCTCTGTCAAGCACAGGAAACTTAATTTATGAACAACTCATAAACATTGTACAGCATAAACACACACGCCTGTTTCTTCTGAACAGCTCAAGACAAATTCAAACATATGTCACAGTATTAGCAGAATGTAAGCAATCATATTTAGGTTACATTCTCGGCCTTGCCGGGAGAAAACTGTGAAAAATGGACTACACCGAAGCTAAAGTTTCTGAGTCTTTAAAAAACTTGGAAAGACTATCAACAAAATGAGAAAATATTTTCAGGTATGTTAATCAGCTCGCGTCTACTAAAAGAGTATAGTGCTGTATCTGCAATAATTAGAAACAACCAAAGAGCTTAAACAGATGCACTCCAGTGATCTCTTTTGCCCTTAATAGTTACAGCCAAGCAAACATGTCACAAATGATAACCATTCAAAAAAAGTGCCTGCAGCAAGCCAAATATAGTCGCAAAATGCCTATTTTTTCTTACATTTCCAGCTTTTAGTCCATAAAATGTTAGCTCAGATGCCACCTAAATGCTAGTGTATCCCTTAAATGATGACAATTCACTTTTAACAGATATACACATTTAAAACATCCAAAAGTTTTCTTACTAAACCTACTAAAAATAATGCTGACTCATCCTGCACTCACTTTTTTTGTCCAATGAAATGTTCTTTAGAATAACAAAGCCCCCATTAATACCACAAGCAACAGCTAGGGAGAAAAAAATCATGTTTGTGGATGTGAAGCAAACAAAAGTCTACTGGCTCCTGCCCTAACGTCCTGTTTAATAAGGAAATGTCAACAGCACAAAATCACTGCACTCTAAAGTGATTTCATGGGGTCTTTAAAGGCAGGCTGGGATGCTTTGCGGAGCAAAGCATTTACATTTCTGTCTATAATACCACAGTAACAGTCTAGCAGTCTGCAGTTTTGTGTTATATGAAGAAAACACTTCTAGCTATGCTGTAGAAGCCTATAGGCCTCCTTCTGTAACCGGCCTGCTGTGATATTTAATGCACAGCACCATTTATGTTTATAGCACTACATCAAGCCATACCACTGATCACCCACTGCCTGCATGTGTAATTTTTAATGAAGCTATTCAAGCTGTAATTACAAAAGCAAATTAATTTGAAACAGTAAACAGACAATGCACTCTAAAAGAAAAAAAATTCTGAAACTTACCCATCCTCTTCTCCATCCACAGGTAAGCTCTTCAGCAGGCTGGCCGAGGCAGTTAAGGCATTGACTCCACCGCTTCCTTCAGGACCACGGGAGGTGCCGACCTGGGAGGAAACTTCAGCACCGGCGGGCTTGGGTTGCGTGAGCAGAGCCGGGTGCTGTAACAGGAGCTGGGCATCCTCCTGCAGGGTGGGCATCAGAGAGAGCAGGGTGCTCACCGCAGGCCCGGGCTCCTTCGAGCCGTTCTGGATCAAACTGGACTCACTCTGGAGGTTCGGAGGCACGTTTGAGGTCAAGGCCGGGACGAACTGGGTGCCGCGGCCTTGACTGCTGAGCTGCGACTGCTGCTGCTCCATGGAGGGCTGAGGGGCGAGCTGCTGCCCCTGGGTCTGCTGTATGAGACCAGCACCAGCGGGCTGCATCAGCTGGACCATCTGCAGGGCGGGTGACTGTTGTGGCTGTAGGAGCCCTTGCGGAGGGGGTTGAGCAGCAGGGGGTGGCACAGTCCCCACGGGCTGCTGCGAAGCTGCAATCAGCTGACCATTCCCCGCCACCGGGGGGATGGGGGCAGACAGGTGGGGAAGTGTTTGTGTTGACCCAGGTGGCACAGTGTTTATGAGCTGCTTGGGTTGAGTGAAGTCAGGTGGCAAGCTGCCTCCTTGGCTTAAGGGGTTAATGTGTGCCAGCGCTACCTGGGTCGGTGCAGCCGGCTGCTGTGCGGGCGGGTAGCCCATCTGCCGCTGGGTCACCACAGGCAGGGCTTGAGCAGGGGAGGATTGTGCTGCCTGGGCGTATGTCAGTTTAGGCATATGAGCGGGCACAGCTGCAGTCGAATGCCCGATTGTGGTCTGCAGTCCTCCCATGGCAGCCGGCGGCTGAATGCTCGGAGCAACCGCATTAGTCTTAAGATGCATGTGAACTAAGTCTTGGGGTTGCATCTGAGACACGTTATGAGTAGATGAGTAGTCGTGCTTCTGAGCAGCGGGCTGCTGGAAGGTCAAACAGGGGCCACCCGTATCTCCGCTGCCCAGGCTTTCGGTATAATGGCTAGCTGTGCTACTGACACTCTCTCGGTCCGGGCACGCCACACTCTCAGGCACAAACTGGCGGATGCTTTCCACTGTCCGGGTGCTGGGGGCGTTTTCAGAGGACGCTGCGTTCGGGGCCTCCTTGTCGTAATACTCTGTGCAAGTCCACCGACCTTTCTTAAAAGGCTCAGAGGTAGAGTCCAATTTGACCACTCTGAAACGTGAGCTGGTGGTGGCTGGAGTAGGCACTTGGGCCTGCTGAGGCTGAGCGTTCATAGGCGGGACAGAGGGACCAGGCATTGCGTGCTGGCTCATGACAGCTGGGCCCACCTGCCCTCCACCTGTTGAAGCAACACCACCGGAAACGGTAGTAGCAGTGGTGATGCCCATGCCAATTATTCCACTAGGAATGTGTGTCAAGTTTACAATTTGGTTACTAATACTATTCAAAGCAGGGGAGTAGTTTACACTGCTACTATTGGTGCTCTTGCCACCCACAACAGGCACACTGGCAGAATTTAACATAGAAACATTATTTGTTATAGGTTTACCAGTACTAACTGTGGTACCTGAAGTCACAGAGATCATTCCAGTTCCTGAGGCGACAGTGGCCAAAGGCTTGACAGCGGTTGTGCCAACAGAGGCACTCTCACTCAATCCTACCACATTTGAAGGCATTTTCTGGCCTGTGCAAGCAGAACTTGAGGTCACCGCAGACGTGACCACGGCACCCAATGATATCCCAATCTGCATCCCACCAGCAGGTTGGGCTTTTCCAGAGGAAGCAGGATTATGGCGATGATGGTGCACAGTACCGTTAACCATAGAGCCATGCATGTGTGCTTGGGTGAGAATGGGAGGCTGGTTGGGCGACACGGCCCCTGGGGTCTCCGCCTCATGGAAGTTATTCAGCGTCTCCTCCGAGGAGCTCCTTTCCGGTCCCCCCGCATTGTTGGCCCGTGAAAGAGACACATCCATGATCTCGGAGGACGACAGGTCTTCGGTGTGGGACTCGTCCAAGTCATCACAGCTCTCAGTGTCCTCTGTAATGCTGTTGTTGGTGCTGACAGATGTCTGAGCGGGAGTAACGCTGGTGATCTGAAAGCCACTCTTCTTCTTCATCTGCGCCACTGTGGTGGGCAGAGTTTGGGGTAACAGGGTGGCCTGCACAGGGATATTCAGGCTCTGGGGAGGGTTCTGGGGCCCGAGCGAGGATGCAGCCGGCGTTTGAGACTGAATCAGCACCGGTGATGAATAATCATCCCCCAGCATCAAGTTGTTGCTATTAAGACTGGTGCTTCCAGAAGTTGTCAATGTGGAGGAACCACATACCAAGCTCCTGCTCTCCCGTTTGGGTAAACTCATGGGATAACCCATTTTTCGGGCGCTGCCGGAGTCCCCGGATCGGTCGTGGTGATTCATTTCTAGAGGATGTCTCCAACAAAGTTATAAACGCAGCTCAAGTGAACAAGCTCTTTTTGGGAAGCAACTTGAAGCCGCTCAAGTAATTTCCACATAAAACCAACACTTTCCAGTAACTGCCAGGATAATTCCACTTGAGGTGTATTTAAATGTCCACCATGAGGAGCAGGCTAACGCCAATGCTAGTTAACACTCGCTAGCGAGCTAGCTGACACGGATTCGCTTCAGCTGTTGTTTTCAAACGTATATCCTCGCAAAACAATTCAGCACACAAGTTTAAACGTGAGGGAGTCGACACAGACGGCCGAGGCGATCGATATATCCAAACTTACAACGACACAGTCTCTCCCCATCACAGTTCAAACTGCCAGGCGCATTTTCAATTGTTGTATCGCAGTCACCAGAGCACGAAATCACACGAAACAAAGTGCTTCAGCCGGCGTCAGATGACAGAGAGAAACCGAGCGACTCAGCGCTGTCCTGCTTTATTCCATCCCGTGCTTTCTTTTGTTTTAGTCCTGTGTTAGTCTCTCTCGCACTCTGCTCCTATTCACCAGCTGCCTCCTCCTAATAATGTAGCCTGTGCTAGTGCTATCAGCCTGTGACGAGTCCCCGAAAGGGGGAGGAGAGCGCGATAACATGGCGACCGCGCATGGCAGTTCCCCTCCACAGCGGCCAGACATAAAGCCCAGCGAGTCTGGCGACGATGGGCGGAGGGGGGGGTTCCTAGAGACGGCCGGCTGGCGAAGAGTTCCGAAAAAACACGAGCGCAGCCGAGTACAGCCAACTGTGTTGGTGAGGGGTTTTTCTTATTATAGCCGTCTGTAACTGTGGCAGCAAACACTCAGAATAACATCTTTTGTCCGCTGTGGTTATTATTATTTGACATTGAAGGAGGGAAGAGAAAGGAAGGGCATGGATTTCGTGGTGCAATAAGGCAAAACAATTGTTTATGAGGGGAAAAAATGTGTATTTTATTGATGCCGAGTTCGGAAATAAACTGTTTAAACCTGTGAAAGATTTAGCAAATACCTGTATTTTAGGTTGGGTGCTATTGTATGTTTTTCCCTATACAGGGCAGCTACATCAACAATATGTAAACAGACACTGACAACAATGTTGTCAACATAGTCCCGAGATTTGTTTTGTTTTTACAAAACAGCTAGTCTGAAAGAGGAGCCAGATATTTCCACAGACAGAAAAGAACAACCAAACACATCCACACTGACACAGTTATTTCACAAACGCTGTTTGTTGCTCACCTCGTGTTTGGGGACTAGATAAAGCTCTAGCTCCAGCAGACACAGAATACGTCCTACATTTTACACAGAATAGCCTACATCCCTTACGAAAATTAACCAGTAGTAAACTTGTAGTAGCCATGTTTTTTGGCATATTGATTACCATTTGTATAACCACAGTTTTAGCCTACTACAAATACCATGGTTAACTATGATTAGCAAAACCATGGTTAATTTGTGGTTACCATGGTTTAACTATAGTAACCATGGATGTTTGGCTTTATTTGTGGTAAAACCATGGTTAATTTTCATAAGGAATTATGTGTTTATTCATGTGTTTTACTTTAAACCGGTATAATTTAATTCCACAATATGTGTTTTATTTCAGACGTTGAAAGCTAGGTTATAAAAATACAACAAGGAATGTATCTCATGTGCGCTGATCCAACTATATTTAGCTTTCAGCTGTGACAGTGAGAATAGCATCTTTGTTGTGTGGAAGAAGATACGTTTTCAAAAGTATGAACACCAGATATGTATATAACACTCAAGATTTGCCACCACAGCTACTGCATGGGCGAAATAGTGGTTTACTTTACTTTTAAAATCTCTAAACAATTGGATGGCAGAAAAGGCTAACAGAAAGTAAATGAATAATATATTTAATATTTAGTTATATTTGATATTATAGTTGACTATAGTACATTTTTATCATATTATCTGTATTTAATGTGTAAAAGCTGTTGTTGTATGCAGTAATACGTATATAGTATTGTTGAGAGTTCTGCTTGTGATTTTTCGAATATATACATTATGGGGATTTCTCAGACAGCACTCGTAAAGACAAGTCACCAAATGTCTGACACATCATCTTGTCATTTATTACAACAAATTGTTGATTTATGAGTGTCCCTTTAGAAAGGGCTGACACATCCCTTTGCCCTCACCAAACCTTTGCACTTGAACGTGAAATGGAATGACCCGAGTGAGAGATCGTAGTGTAACACATTAAGTATGAGGAAATGAGGTCTGACAGTCCCAAAATGGGCGTGTGCCCTGATGTCCAGACCTAGCAGACAGGCTGTTCCCATCCATACAAATTTCAGAGGGAGAGAGCCAGCAAGAGCTGATTGCAATGTAAGCGTCTGGTGCTGTCAGCAGCTTTAAATCACACAGGCACTCCACAACAAAAAACACAGAGAGCAATTGTGCTCCCGAACAATAATGGTCAATTTATACACTGGAGTCTGCTTTCATTTTGTAAACACTTACTAAAACAGGTATCTTTGGTGATATAGGAAAAAATAGAGAACCTCTATGAGAATTGCCATTGTTCTGTGTAATTTCACTCCGAAATGAAAGCTTATCCCTCTGGAGAATGCCAATGTTAGGAAGAGGTGGCCGAGGTTTACTTTAATAAGGCTGCCGATCGTTTCAATCTGACCTCAACCTGGAACATTTGAACTGAGATTGTTTTTTGAATCTGTCTTAATGTAATACAGGCCTTGCAGAGAGTTTGCTATTGAATGATAGGGCAGTTATAAACTATACTGGAGCTGACAGCAAACCAAAGCACTGTTGCTCATTTCACATGCGAAGAGGGTGTTTACATACACACTTAATGAAGGGTGAAAGGATGGATTGAAAGGAGGTCCTTAAAAAACTAAATCATGTTTGATGTGAATTAGAAGGGTCTGATGGAGTTTGATTCCCTGCCACTTTCTCCTTTGGCTTGGGGTTCAAAAGACACTTAATATTTAGTAATATTATCTACTTGACTGCACTGGCACTATCAAATGAGAACAAAACTTGAACTGAATTGAGCTGGATATTGACACTATTGTCTTCTGTTGAGCTGCCTTTGAAGGTTTTTCATAATTAAGGAACTTAACAACATTGACACAGGAGTCAAACTGAACTGAATCAACACTAAATCAATTAGAGCTGAATAATGACACTATTGTCTTTTGTAGAGCTGCTTTGTCGCTTGAATTCGAAATTGGACTTTGCAACATCAATACTTTAAATGAACTCAATTAAATCAACACTGAACTGACTTGAGTTATTGTTACTGTAGATCTAGCTGAATTGAAATAGATTCATAATTGATGAACTTTGCAACATTTACACTGTTACTGAACTAAACTGAGTTGAATAATGACACCTTCTGTAGAGCTGCTTTACAGCTGAAGCCATTTAATTTCAATTCCGCAATGCTCATTTTCCTGTCTATTTCTGTGAAGCTGTTTTTGAAACAATGTGTATTAAATAAAGCACCATAAATGTAACTGGACTTGTTTTGATTAGTCTTTTTCTACATGAAACCACTTATGCAGCACCTGAAGAGTCAGCTGTTAATACAACTGCATTATGAGGTTAAGAGGAAAGCTTAGCTGACTGTACAGAATTAAACAACGCATCATGGTAAGGGCATTCATCTCTCATCTGCAAAATCATCATAACTGTTTGACCTGGACCTCCTTCTTGTCTCTATGAGGAAATGCAACTGTTTTAAAGTAGTTTCACATATTTCTTCAAGAACTTTAAAGACAAAGCATCCTATACACACAAGACCACTGACATAAATCCAGAACAGAATGCTATTCACTTGTTTGAGGCCCAGGAAGCTGTGTCTAAAAGAAGTCTCAAACAACAGGCCGTTTAAGCTGGAAGCAAAACAAGCAAATAAAGCAATTATGAAAACGATCATCTAAGTAACTTCTTAACTGCATGGAAAGTTACTGATAAATGTGCACATACTAAAGCAGGTTTTACAAGTTTACTAACTTGAGCCGGTTTATTTATAGGACACGTGAATAGGCAAGGTAAGTGATTAGAGGCATTAAATGACATTATCCATTTTTGCTCGCAAACTTGATAAATTCCTCTCTTGTAAGGCCTGCTGGGTAACATGGCAGGATATTCAAACATGTTTTTCTTTGTATCATTTATTCACCTTGTTTCATTCACAACTTCACTTGTAATGATGTTAAAATGTCGAGTCTGCAAACGAACGCAGCTTGTTGCAGAATCCTCCACCTCATGATATGATGTCCTTGACAGTGACAGCAAGGACGGCGCTCCCTTCATTTCAGCACTCTGTAATATTATGTGAATAATCTTCGCAAAGCTACTTGTTCAGAAAAGGTTTGAATTCACATGAAATATGAACATGTGGTGAAAGGAAAGCAGTTTGGTCTATGAAAGATGTACTTTGTGTAAACCATCTCAGTCAAACGTGAAACCAGATAGATTTTAGAGCCTCTTTGACCATCGGGTGAAATAATTATATAACTTTGGATGGGGCTTTAAGCTTTTCTTCAGTTTATTTATAGACTATTTTATCTAACTATTATTAGTATAAATAAACTTTTTTTTGATAGATTGAAGTGATATGAGGTAATACAAATCTAGTCCCTATTAACACTTCACTTGCACATTTGAATGGTCTTATAAATGCTAAATTCAGTTTAGCTGTGTTGATCTCAGGCCTTTGGAAACAGGCCCTAGTTTTGAGGACTGTGGAAACAAAAGAGGGTCGAACAGCTTCATCTAGTGGCGGCTTCTTGAGATTGTCTTTCATAGTTGAAATCATAACAGCTTGGATTTAGCCATTCAGGAAAGTTTAGATTTCTGCTGAATTAATGATGTAGTATAGGTATAATCCAGAGTAGCTTTGTCAGTGAGGATGAATATCAGAATGTGAATGTTTTTGCGATTTTGTGGTTATCACAAAAACGTAGGCCAATAGCATATTGCTTGCTTGGAAAACTCAAACAGAGTTAAATGAGTCCAAATGTGTTTTAATACATTTAAATTTTGATTTCAATAATAAAAAAATATAAAAAATCCTACTCAAAAACGTATCTTCATACATGCAAAGCAAATCTAATTTCTTCACATGGCCACTAGATGGGGGTAAATAGATATAAAAGTCTCTCCGATGAACAACAGGTTCATCATGAGCTAAATTGTTCATGTTGACTACATATAGTGCGATTTGCCTTTCAATAACCAAGCGCATATTTACTGTAGTTCAGTAAAAGCTTTTTGTGTTCTTTAAACAAAGCCCTCCAGTCATGTCAGACAAAGGCCAAGACGTCGATTTAACTAGAGCCAAACAAAACACCGGAGTCTGGCTGGTGAAGGTTGGTGGTTTATCAGTCAGCATTGGTGCTGGTCCTTTAAACAAACTAGTCTGGAGAATTAAACTATGGAGGTAAAATATCTCTCTGTACAGTTGATGTGAATGATAGAGGGTGTTTAATTTTGTGCTACAAAAGTACTCAAGTTAATTGGAAATCTACAACGTATCCAGTGCTCTGTTGTTGTTAAAACCTGCCCCAATATCGAACCTAGTAGCTAGTATAAGTGAGATGTAAACCGCAAGATTAAAAGGAAACATGATCATCAGTTAAAGCTTTAAATGTAGCTTAAAAAAAAAAAGTTATACCCCCCCCCCATTTACTTCCATTTGATTTTACGCAATTCAGTTAAAAAAGGTAAATGAACAGGAAACATTTTAATTAAAAATAGAAAGCAAGTTGGAAAAACATTGACCAAATACATAAAACCTAGGTTATCAGTATTGTTTTTTTTTCTTTTTCCCCCAAAATTATGTTTTGTAAATTCTTTACACAGATTTAAACAGTGATTTGACCACTGTAGCTCTTGTCTAATTGTATAAATCAATGGTGGTACAACTTGGATCTCCTTTATCTCAAATTGGGAGAAATTTTAAACAGACATGTGATGATGATCAGAAAGATGGACCCAATCTGTATCCAAGGACCAGAATCATTGAGGCTTTGGGGTCTTTAAAATTATTATTATTTTTTATCTTCTTCGCTAAGGCTAGTAAGTAACCAGCTAGCAACAACCCAGAAAAAAACCATAGAAACATTCTAAGAACCACCTTAGCAACTGCACAGCAATGCCATGGCAACCTCACACAATATGTATCATCACGTTTACACTCACATTTGCTTCAGAAAATGTAAACATACGTTTGAATTATGGAAATATGAAATTATCCAGTTATACTCAGACAAATATGAGCAGTGTACTTTTTTTAGGAAACCAACAGGGACCAATAACTAAATGTAGTCTTATTCACTTTTCCTTAGGTCCCCAAATATCTTTCTCAGCAGTGGGCAAAAGCATCTGGGCGAGGAGAAGTGGGCAAACTTAAAATTGGGAAGTATGATCTAATTTTAAACCTCATTCGAAATTGACATTTTTGTATGAAATCTTTCCACTCATACCTTTTAATCTCTCTTCTAGAGCTCAAGGGAAGACGGCAGTAAGTTTTATTCATGTTTTTAAAGACCTGCACTATTTGCTCCTCATCTTTTATTAAGATGTCAGTGCGGATTTGCTTAATTACTATGATCTGACCCTGGGCTGTGGAGAGGGAGCGTGTGATGTGCTATTGCTTATGTAGAGGCTGATTGATGGTTTCCTCAGGTGTCTTTCAGTCTGAACGAGGAGCTGACCGTGGTGCAGTGCTCTGGGGAGAAGGTTTCGTCAGTGTGCTCCCCGAGAGAACATCCCTTCACCATGCAGACGGTGGGCGGCCAGACCCTCGCTGTCTTTACAGAGACCTCAGGTGAGTGTTACCATGCTCTCTGGCACTGGGAACAGCAACTGGTGTAAGGAACGGCGTCACCTCAACATAAACAGTTAAGTTGTTAGTCTGTCATTATTTATATGCCGGTACATCAGCCAGCCCAAATAATCAGATGATATTTGGCTATTTTGAGATGATCAGCATCAGTCAATAACTCTGCCTGCTTGGCTAATCAACAGAATTAATCATTCCATCTAGTGTTAGTCCCGTAAGCTAAAAACAGCCTTTTATAAAAACAGCCAGGTTTATTGTGTATATACTGGTGTTGTACTGTCTTCTTGTTCTCTAGGTATTGATATAAGCACCAGTATTGGGAAGGTTACATTGTAAATGTTACAGATTACAGATTACAAGTAACCCTATTTAAAACTGTTAATTGGTAGCGTAACTATTTCAATTACTTAATGTTTTCAATGTTAATCATTTTAAAACATTTAAAGCAGGCAGGGTTAACCTTACAGTAGCACTCAACACTGATTATTGTCAGACTTTCAAAATCCCTTGAATTAAGATTATATTAATTTAAGTTTAAAGCGCAACCTCTACAAAATCAGACTTTAGCACAGACTTTAGAGTTTAAACAGATTTAAAGTCATTAAGATATAGTTTAATTGCTAAGATACTGTTTTTGAAATCAAATCTTTGCATAGGAAACAGGAAACACTGGCATCTAACAATGCTTTGGAACAAACTGTTAATCTTAAAAAAATAAAGCATTTACACAAACCCAAATAGGAAATAAAATGGTTATCAAATAAGCATGTGTCCTATTCTGTGTCCTAAACTCCTGAAACATTGTTGTCTAATAGTTTAGAGCAGCTGATGAAATTTGGGAAAGAAATGCATTAAATCTATATGCGTGTGAAAATATTCAGATGTAACCCCCTTTGTAATCGTTAACATTTTCATAAGTAACTGTAATTTAATTATACATTTTTTCTCAGTAACTGTAACAGATTACGGTTACATTTATTTTGTAATTAAATTATGCAACTCTGTTACATGTAACTAGTTACTCCCCAACACTGACCAGCACAGTACCGTTCAAAAGTTTATGAAAGAAATTAATACTTTTATTCAGCAAGGACACGTTTAAAAGTGACAACAAAGGCATCTATAATGTAATAAATAATTTCTATTTCAGATAAATGCTGTTCTTTGAACTTTCTATTCAACCCTTTCTATTGATTGTAACAAAGAATTCAAGTTGTTTAAAAAAAATATTAGCAGCAAAACTGTTTTCAACATTGAAAATAATAATAAATGTTTCTTGTGCAGCAAATCAGCATAATATAATGATTTTGAAGGATCATGTGACACTGAAGACTGGAGTAATGATGCTGAAAATTCAGCTTTGCATCACAAGAATAAATTACATTTTAAAATACATTATAAATTGTAATACAATTTCACAATATTACTGTTTGATTAATATTGTTTGATCAATTTTACAGTTTTGTATTATTATTATTTAGCTGGTACTTTATCATGCCATGCATGCAGCATTTTATTTTTTATTTTGGACAGACAAATTGCTTGATGCTGTAATCACTGTACATTGTATAAACTAGCGTTCATCAAGGGTCGTTCTCTTTACCATTGCATAATGAAAGTTTTTTTTAATACAGATTGAAGATTGCAGCTTTACAGTGCAGCTTATATTCACAGCATAATAATTGCAGCCTTACTGGAAATCGCACAAGGCTAAGTGTGGAATTGCAATCATTGTGTTGTGCGCTTTTGTTCACTTATGAATTTTTTTTTCCAGTTGTCTGCTTAGCACTCACAAGCCCCAGGTATTGATTAAGTGGTTGCTAAGCAACAGGTTGGCCACAGAATTTGGCCATGAATAGAGGCTCTACTTGTTACAGTTAAAAGCTTTTTCTGGGGGTGGAAGGGTAACAGTGTCTTTTTCTCAGTAAGTTATGAATTGAAATGGTTCAGGGTATGAAAAGCTCTCTATTGGCTAATGCAAAGCATAAACACTCTTCTTTGGTATTAGTTTCTTTTTTAGTATTTAAGAGGACATGGAGGGCTATTTGAGGGATGGAGGTCACACATCATGGTGCAGGCAGAGAGCAGAAAGACCAGGTTTTTGAATTCTCTGTCAAAAAAGGCCAAAACAAAACCTCCGCAATGAGGGTGTGCGTGCTTAGTGATTGCTTTGAACTGCATTTGTTTTAATGGCCTATATTAGTGACCCTAGGTGTAATGCATGTGATTCAGACCGGACACGTGTGCTTGGCTTCATGATTGCACATTATCGGGTGTAGGTTATCATTTTGTAAATAGGATTTTTTTATTATTATATAAGCTATCATTTTGAGAGAAAGACTTCTGTAAAAGCTTTTCAGAGATTTTCGCGTGTTTTTTTGTGAGCGATCGGTGTGTCAGAGAGCAGCAGCGTATGGACCAGGTGCCGCCAGGTGTGGAGGAGCTGCTGAGACTTTGATAAGCTGTCAGGGTCGAACATTTTTTCCTACTTAAGTCCTTCACAACGATAGGTTGAGGAGGCAGCTTGACTTGATTGACATGGCCGCTTAAAGCCTGTTGCCAGGTTAAAGTCAGACTCGAAAAGTTGGACACTTATGCTCACATGTGTGCTACTCTTGTAAAAAGGCACATTCTTTGCGCACATTTCCATCAGCGACTTGAAATAGAGATGCCACATTTCAGCTTGCAATAAAGAGTCACGTGACTGGGGGTTGGATGTTGGGGGTTGAGAAGGTAGTTTTTCCAGGCATGTAAGCATGCTGTAAGCATGTTTAGTGCATTCAGCTGGCATTCAGATGTGTGACAGATGTTTTATTTTAAAGGGATAGTTCACCCAAAAATGAAAATTCTGTCATCATTTACTCACCCTCATGTCGTTCCAAACCTGTATGAGTTGCAACAGTTGGTGGTTGCCATTGACTTCCATAGTATTTTTTCCCCCTACTATGGAAGTCAATGGCAACCACCAACTGTTTGATTACCAGCAATCTTCAAAATATCTTCTTTTATGTTCAACATAAGAAAGCAACTCATACAGGTTTGGAACGACATGAGGGTGAGTAAATGATGACAGAATTTTCATTTTTGGGTGAACTATCCCTTTAAAGGGTTCATGACACGAGTTATCAAATTTGCCTTGATCTTTTGGCATTTAAGAGGTCTTTGTTCCATTAAAACATCCTGCAAGTTTTATAGCTTAAAACGTCCTCCTCATTATATACAAAAAAGCATTTATTTCATTAAGCTCAAAAAACGGTTTGTTTTGGATCCGAGGTGCAATGTGACGTCACCTGAGCACAAACATTTGCATAAACACACCTCCAGAGCAAAACATCAACGAATAGTCATCTTCTCACCATAGGCCCCGCCCACTGGCGTTCAGCCGCTTAATGGCTGACACTTGATAACGCTAAATGCGAGTGTCGCGTCAAAAGCAAATAGAAACTACAATCACTGGCACTATCTTGTCTACACTGGATACAGTATACAGATGCACATTAGCTTTCTGACAAAGTCCAAAAACTCAAGTCTGTCGTCAATAGAGGAAAAGAACATTCGCTTTGACGCGTTTGTTTTAAACAGCTTGTTCGCGTCTTTGTACAGATATCAGAAGGTTCCCAGCATAACGAATAAGTGGATAGTTTATTTTTAATGGCACCCCGGATCGTGTCAGGGGATTGATTGGAGCATTTTGTTTTGTAAACAAGGCACAGTGTCATGGAGAGTTCACAAAGAAACATTTGTTGAAAGATGAAGCGGAACTAGATCTGACTGCAGCTGCATCACAAACCGTAAGTAAATGATTTCATAATGCTTTGTCTGGAAGTGACCGTTTTATTTTGATCATGTCGTCAAAACACTCAAATGCAATAGTGAAGGGGCTTGATACTGTTTCCTATGCAATGACGTTAGCCAATCATAACAGTGGCGGATTACTGATAAGCCTTAAAGGACCCGCCCCTTAAAACAGGTAATTTTAGAGAGAGGGTCAGAATGAGGGTTGAAAATAATAATTTTACCACATATTTATTTGTTGTTTTGTTTAAAAAATATTTAATAACATTATAAAGAACATCATAAATAAAAATCCGTGCAGAAAAATGTACAGAATATTTGGTTTGGTTTAATAAAAACTTGTTGAATATCAGAAGTTAGCATGAAAATATGCAGGCTTTGTTTCTTGCATTTTTCTTCTTCCAACTCTTTATGAAACTTTGATTTGTTGTAGTCATGCTCTTCTTCTACAGATGGCCTTGACTGTTGGCCATTTCATTGCCCATTGTTCTAACATGGTGGTATGCCTCTATTCATACTCACACTTTGAAAAGTACATTAGCAGGAATTTTATTCTTCGGTCTCGCTCCGTTTTCTCTCCGTGCGGTTGAGAAATTGGTCTCTTAAAGGCATATGAGTCCTTGAAGTCACATGTTCACCTGACCATTAATTTTGATCAAATTGAGAGGGAGCCATTAGTCATGCCTCCTTGGGAGCACATGATTAGAATCTTTGGCTTCTTTTTTGTTATGTAGGAGTCTCATTTGCCTGGCAACAATTGGATGTGAGACTAATCCATGAATATTTCAGCTGTTAATGGATTTCTTCCATGTGAAATAAATGCTCCCGCTTACCAGCACCCTCCCGCAGGTCTCCAGTCCCCTGCTGGCAGCGGTTTAGAAACACATCAGCCGGTGACGACGGCTAATAAGCCCTGCTGTGTCTCATCAAATATGAATGACTGATATCTGCAATTAAAAAGAACCCTGTTTTGATGTCCACACGACAAACCATGGAGATGGAAGGTGTTTCATTTTTTTTTCCCATGTCAAAAATGTGCTTTAGACTCATTTTAGTGGGAGATTGCATGAGAGTGCATGACAGATTTGATGGAAACAGATGGATACTAGTGTGTGGAGATGTCGGCTAATCCAAAGTGAGTGTAACCATATGTCTGCCTTTGCCTTTCTTTGAAACGGCCGACTTATACTGTAACTGTCGAGCAGAGCTGTTTTTTTTAGAATTACTCTGCGCTCTTGACTGCGCTCTGAATGTTTTGTTGCAAAATTCACAGTGTGCTTGATCTATTTTGAACTTGATATTTTCCCACGGTAGCTGAGCTCCTGGCTCTGACTAATGTTCCTGCACTTTAAATACATTTTTTTAGGTTGACAAGATTTTTTTTGTTTGTTACTGAGCTAAATGAGCGTGTCTAGTTTTCTGGTAATACATCAGATGTCGTTTATGAATCAGTGCACACATGCAAGAATATCTGTGGTAGATGTATGTATGCCACGTGCTCGAAAAATGATCAAACCCATTCGAATTTGGATCAATGCTGGAGGAAATTTAATTTTAGGTCACATTTTGCTGCATATAATATTGCAAACTTACAATTTAGTAGAGAGTATCTCCCTTACAAGCCGACTCCACAGCAAATAAGAAAAAAATAAATGTAGCTCTATTTATACAGCCCACCGTACATTCCACAGTTCACAGACGAAACCATATGCAGTGTTTGTCAGTGTAGATTGTCACCTAGAAGATGATCCACAGTCTCATTTAGAAACATTTCAACAGTGTTTTGAATAAATTATAATGTGGCTTCATTGTGCAAAACATTCACAGACTCCAAATTACAACCTGTTGTTCACTACATGTGTTCACATTACCAGAAATCACAAAACTTGCTCACAAATGTAATGATCATTGCACTCAGCCTTTAGATTCCACAGTACTCTGCAATTCAGATTCATTATCATCACCATCTACACTACAAACTGTTGCTCTTCATCTGTAAACAGAAGACGACTACAAACACAAACCAAACAAAACCCCACAGCACAGTACACATCATCTCTCTCTCGTTTCTCAAGGCTGTCCGTCGGAGTGTTTCACGTAGAAGCAGTTAGCGTAGAGTATTCCAGAACAGGTTTTCGGTTGAGGACGCTGGTGTTTGTTGATGCAGGATGGTTTTACAGCAGGTCATGTGGTGACAGTTCTGCTTGGGTCACTTGACAAAATGCAGAGCCTCGCACTGAACCACTGATCCACGGCTGCTGTCTAGGCTGGTGAGCAGGCGAAAGCCTCCTTTGAGAGCGAGCATCACCATCTCCAGCTTCAGACACTCGAGTGTACACAAAAACGTGCTGTCCTGCTTCAGCACAAGCCGAGAGCCCTGCTCCGACTTGATGAAATGCCGGAACTGGATGATGTTGGATGACACCTCGAACTCTTCGGGAAAGCCGTCCAAGCGGCTCTTGGAGATCTGCACCAGGCGGTTCTTCACCTTCTCGATGAAGCTGTTGTCGCTGCAGTAGACCTTCAGACCCTGCGAGCGCTCGTGGCTGTCCGTCACCTCCAGGAAGGCGGGCTCGTGCTGCATAGCCTGCTGCTGCTCCCAGTCCTGCAGGGCTTGGGCCAGCTCACTCAGCCGGTAGAAGTCGGCCTCGCGTCGGAGCAGCTCGGCTTCCTTGAAGTCGTCGGGCAGCACCAGCTCGCCCAGGCGCAAGAAGTTCAAAACGTGCCGGAAGATAGGACCGTCGCGGTCGATGAAGGTGTTGCCCATGGAGTCCACATGCACCACGGGCTTCTTCCCCGTGACAATCTCTTCCAGCAGAGAGCCGGGATGCTTGGCCAGGGTGTGGCGCTGCGCGGCATACAGGTAGCCCCCCACGTTGATGGTGATGGTGCCAGAGGAAGGTTTCTTGAAGCTCTTGCTGGGCTGCAGCAAGTCCGGATTGATCTGTCTCAGTTCACTCTCCATCCTTCTGAGATTCCATTCCATGCCGTGCCTCACACCCAGCCTGGTGGAGTGTGTAGGGAGCGTGCGCGTGAGCAAGCGGGTGGATAAATGGGAGCGCAGCTGAGCGGCGCTGGCATGGAGCGCTGGAGCTGTGTGCGCTGCCAACGGTGTCTGAGCCTTTCACAGCCACGCAAACGCACACATATATGCGTGCGCGCAGGCACTCGCAGTGGGAGGAGGGGTGTTAAGGATGGGCTGTACTGCGTCAGCGGTGTGGGCTCGGAAAGAGCGAGTGTTTTGCTTGGTGCCCTCCGATCTAAAGGCTGCATTTAATCACCTTTCCACTTCAGCGCCGCTCTGGCTCGGCAATTAGCGTCGCTGCCCTCTGATGAAAGGACTCCTCGGTTGGGTGGTGGCACGTGAACTCACCGAGAGGGCCGAATCACAGGGATCCCACATAATGAACTCCCTCCAATGAGAGCGAGATGTTAATGCTTTGGCGTCTATCGTGTTAAGTCGTTGCTTTGGAAAGCCGTCTGTGTGATGTGCCGACAACTGCCGGCTTTATGGCCAAACGAGAGCCGTATTGAGTAGTGTAGGTGTAGTTATGTAAATTATTTGCTAGTCTTCATATCAAAAGGGATGAATGCATTGAAGCCTTCTCGCTCTCTTTGAGTGGCTTTAAGGTACTCGCCATGACCCAGTTGTCGGCAGAGCCGAGAAGGAGCCTTTGATAAGGAAGCCTACGTCTTCACTTGAAGTCATGGGGACTGAGCCCGTAATTGGCCCCAAGCTGTCTTTAAGGGTGTTGTACATGCAACCAAGACGTACGGTGCTGTTTCATCATATAAACCACCCAGGGTTAAGAATCCAGAATCGATATTCTTAATATAATCCTTGTTAAACCTGGGCTGCCGGTAATCAAGAGCCTGAGTGTGAGTCGGAGTCTGATGCCCTTAAACAGCAGCAGAATCGCTGTGACATTTTTCTCAGTGATTTCACTAACCGATGACAGCCTGTCAGTCATTCTTGAATGACAGCACCTCTATGGTAGCCCCAGGACAGAGGATGGACCCTTCTGAGACCATTTTTGTTGCGTGTACATCATCAGCAGCTGAGACGGGGTAGAGACTAATTCACTGTTTGAGTGCTGGGGTTGATTTGGCTTTACATATTCATCAGATGGATTAAATTGGATGTTTTCACATATACTTCTCACTTTTTCACTGAAGGAATATTTAAAAATATCGCATTTACATTTTGGAAGCAAATTTGTCCTTGCTTCTGTCATATGTACTATGGCAGCTGGTATTTTGATTGATTAAATCCCTTGAGTTTTACTTGCTATTGATGAGTTTTGAACAATGGCACAGTCTATGGGTTGTCAAATCATTATAGCTAACTAGATCTCTGGATTAGTTAATGTCACAAGCCTTTTTTTTTTTTTTTGTTGTAAAAACAGTACAAGATTGTATTCAATTGTTTAAAGCAAGACAACCCAGGTGAAAAAAAAAATTAACAGACATAAAAAAAACAACTGATATAACCATTACTCACAAGTTGATTGATTGTATTAAGAATTGCAAACATTTTTGTATTACAATTTTTCTGAAATGTTATGTTTGAATATGCAAATGAAGCATTATCTAATTAAATATGTGATAATTTGAATATATTTGAAAGACAGAAATCTGAACGTTGGGTAAAGCCAGGTTCAAAATTGCTTCATTTTGTTGACATATTATACAAAGGGGCTTTCAGTGTCTCTTTTTATCGCTCCATAAAATACTGTCAACAGCCAGAAAACAATTTCACCACAGTTTTAGAAATAAAATGTTGCATAAAATCAGGCACGTTATATATGAAAAAACTCCTCTGTAAAAACCAGATTATACAGTAAATAGGAATAAAACTGTAAAGTTTGGTGCTACTGAAGTGGAGCATTTAATGAAATTATTTGTATTCTGTTAGTAATCTACAGATGCAAATAGATAGATAGATAGAAAGTGTAACAAAATAAACATTTAAATGTGTATTTTGGATGTTTTCTCTCCACTAGTCTGAAAGAAGATATGCTGTGGAAGCCGAATAATCCAAAATCTCAAAATTGAAAAAACATTGTTTTTGCCTGTAGTGTCTTGGATTTGTGATGTCACAAACGGTACGTCTGTGCAACCCTGTGCCACTTTCCTCATTACTTTTTTTAAACCGTGCCCAGGGCCGGATTTACCTCTTTTCGTGACATAGGCAAAACTATTTTTTGGGCCCCCCTTCCCTATTAATATAATAGGCCTAATATTACCACCCAAGCAAACAAAAATATTTCTTAATCAGTGGAAACCGTTACAGTGTTTTCTATCGCAATAAGTGCTTGCGTTCAGTCAATAAAAATTGTAGTTGATTGTAGTTCTTAATTTGTTTGAGAACTGAGAAAGACCATTCCATATAGGCGCGGCGACGTGGCCACATAACCACTTCGGGAGTGCATTATTTCTCTAATAATTTTAACGGCCTGGAGTCACAATCACACATCAATTGTTCAGATGATTTGTTTCAAGACATTTGACATGTTTCCGTCCTGAAATCTCGTGTGTGTCGAACTAGCTAATTTTTTACGCACCTCATCCCAAACTTTCCGTTGCAAATTCCAAAACGTAATTTTAGAGCTAATAACAGAGGCTTGAGCCATTGATATGCAGGCTAACACAGTTATTAATGCAGTCTAACGCAGTAATTAGAGAGAGAGAGAGAGAGAGAGAGATTAAGCGCGTGTGAATACTTGCGTCTGTGCGTCTCTCAGCAGCAGCGTCTACAAATAGTGAATCTTTAAGTTGAACTGCTTCAAGAACCTCGCTACTGAGAAATGTCATGTAGCTTTTCAGCTGCGAAACTATTTTATTGATAAATTCGCGGGACAGCCGCAGCACTGACAAGTTTCTGTCCACGTCTCCGCATGTGTGCGCAAGTGCATGTCTGTGTGTACGTCTGTGAGAGAGAACAGGAGAAAGAAAGCGTGATTTCTGTACATAAAAAAGGTTGAAGACATGGAAATAGTTTGTCATTTTTACCCTATTGTTTGTTATATTTATTTGCTCAATGTCTTCTGGGGTTTTAATTCTTTTACTGTTGTAGATACCCCATAGTATAACAAAAATATTATATATCTCTTCATTATGTTTGGGCCCCCCTGAACGAGCAAGCATAGGCACGTGCCTAGAATGCCTATGCGTAAATCCGGCCCTGACTGTGCCACCCATGCACATAGCCATCTGATTACAGATGCAGTGACAGTTTATTATGGTCATATATGACTGATTATAGTTGTTATAGGCGATGGCTCGGTCATGGTTTAATCATCATGTGATTACTGGGTTTATTCATCTGCATTTAAATTGCAAACAGGGTTAGTTGGTGGTTTCAGTCGTGGTATTGAAGGTGGGAGAGAGCGCTGTACATTCACTCCCCCCACATACAATCCCTGTCGGTAGGAGACTCGAACCCACAACCTTTGGGTTACGAGTCCGACTCTCTAACCATTAGGCCACGACTTCCCCGAGGTTGATACTCTGTCAGCTAATAAAAAATCTTAATTGAAAAGCATAAATTAAATGCAGCGGTCTCATAAAATGCAGTGTGCAATACTAGACGCTTTTGGAAATGATCAAAATCAACAGGCCTCACAACAGGGTGAGCGCTGAGTTTAAGAGACCTTGAGGCGCTGAAAAGGTTTCTTTCTTTGCCGTTGTGCGCTGATGAAGAGACTGTGGGGATTGAAGCTCTGCCTGGAGGTGGGTGTGTGTGAGTGAGTGGAGGTAGAGAGGCTGTGTCCTGCTGAGGGCTGGGGATGTTATTGCACTCGTCTCTGAGGAAGTCAAACTGGTGGGATCTTGTGAGGAGGTGGAAGGCCGACCCCCATAACCTCGCTATCATCTCAGCATCGGATCTGCTGCCCACCATCAGTTTGAGAAACTCGCGCCACCCCCAAACACAGTCCTACTCCATTCAGAGCCAGCATTAATGCATCTCCGGCTGATTTAAATACGAATCCTGTGTGGAAACACTTATGTAACGTTACCGGCCTCGTAAGATGCGCGAGTCACGTGACGCTCGGGGAGGGACGGTGCAGCTGCCCACCATCAGTTTGAGAAACGCGCGCCACCCCCAAACACAGTCCTACTCCATTCAGAGCCAGCATTAATGCATCACCGTCAGCTCGGGGAGGGACGGTGCAGAGGAGATGCGAACCTCGAGGTCTCGGTTTGCCCTGACCCCTCTTCATAGCCTCCGGGTAATTGCGAGGAAAATGGATGCTTTGTTGAAGTTGTGAAACACAAGTGGGCGTTTTTATGGAGTTACTCCAACAAGTGCTCTAACACTCATCTGGCAATAATTGCCAATAATTGTGCGCATTAGTGCCGCTCTGATGGATTTTGTGAGTGAAATATTTCTGCCCTTTTAAAAGGCCTCTGGGACAATAACCACAAGGTATTACAGGCACCGCGGTACAATTAATACAATCAACAGAAGCAAGCTAAACCATTAGGCCGACTTCATGACGCGGCATCAAACGAGAGCGGCGCAGCACAATGCCGTTCCGCAGGAGGGAGGCTCATCGGGGTTTGATTAAAATCATCACTCATGGCTGGTTGACCATACAAGAGTCAAGCACTTCAGAATAGCGCCATAAAAACCACCGGGTTGAATCACAATATTTCAATTGTCACCTTGAAAGAGGGGTTTCGTGCCAACGCTTTATTAGAGAGTGCTTGCTTGTTGAAGTATGTTAATGTTTTAGTACAATGCGAAACCATTAGTTGCTTGCAAAATTCAGATATTTTTAATTAGGTTTGCTTATACTTTGTGTGAGTGTGTAATACATGACACATGGTGTTTGAACATGGCTGCGCAATGTTAAATGAATAGTTCACCTAAAATTTAAATTTTCTGAAAATGTACTCCCACTCAGGCCATCCAAGATGTAGATGAGTTTATTCTTCAGAACAGATTTGGAGAAATTTAGCATTACATCACTTGCTCGCCAGTGGATCCTCTGCAGTGAATGGGTGCTGTCAGAATGAGAGTCATAAACAGCTGATAAAAACATCACAATCATCCACAAGGAAAACGCATTACTCCAGAATATCAGTTAATGTCTTGTGAAGCCAAAAGCTGTGTGTTTTAATAAGCAAATCCATCAAGGCGTTTTAACTTTAAATGGGTGCTTTTTGTCCATAATCCATAATAATGCTTTCTCCATTGAAAAAGTCCATCCTCTGTTTTCCTCTCACATCAAAATCCACAGGCATATTTGTTTGGAACTATTTTGAACTGTTTTCATTAGTAAACATTGCTTGATCTCTGCATATTTCTGTCCTGATTCAGACGAGATGATATTATGAATATTAGAATATTATGGATTGAGGACTCGTATTTTAGCCGGAAGCAACTGTTTAAAGTTATAAATCTGATTATGGATTTATTACAAACACACAACTTTTCACTTCACAAGATGTTAATTGATGGACTGGAGTTGTGTGGATTATTGTGATGTTTTTATCAGCTGTTTGGACTCTCATTCTGACGGCACCCATTCACTGCAGAGGATCCACTGGTGAGCAAGTGATGTAATGCTTAATTTCTCCAAATCTGTTCTGATGAGGAAACAAACTCATCTACATCTTGGATTGTCTTGGGAGGGTGAGTACATTTTCATAAAATTTTAATTTTAGATTAAACTATTACTTTTGAAAAGGGAATAATTCACCAAGAAATGAATGATAATACCTTACCTAGTGTGTAAATAATGATAGATTATTAGATTATGTCCCATCTCGGAAATGTATAAAGCAGAATGTCTTTTGTTTTTAAGACAAGCTGGCTCTTGAAGGCATGGTTGTGCAGCGAGCTGAGTGTAGACCTGCAGTCAGTGAGAGCTACATGAAACTAAAGAAGTAAGTCAAAACTTGATCACAATACTTCAATCTTGTCAAAGGCATTTGATCTGACCTTCTAGAGATGTGTGCTTTATTCACAGGCTCCAGATTGAAGAATCCACCAAACCTCTTCGTTTTTCCCAGAAGCTTGAGAAAGCTGTCACAACAAATTACAAACCTGTGTCCAACCACAGCCATAACGTAAGTGTGTGTGTACCTGTTTTTCTATTCTGGTGGGGACTTAAACCTGAATACACACAGACTCATGGGGACTCGTGTCACGGTGGGGACCTAAATTGAGGTCCCCACGGGTAAACAAGTTTATAAATCACACAGAATAAAGTTTTTTGAAAATCTAAAACTGCTCAAAGTTTCCTGTAAGGGGTAGGTTTAGGTGTAGGGTTGGTGTAGGGCAATAGAAAATACAGTTTGTACAGTAGAAAAACCATTATGCCTATGGAGAGTCCCCACAAGGATAGCAAACCAGACGTGTGTGTGTGTGTGTGTGAGAGAGAGAGAGAGAGGGATATAATAATGTGAGCAAATGAATGAATGCTCTGGTTTGCTTATGCTTCTGTTCAGGTGGAATATGAGAAGAGAAAGAAAGAGGAAGGCAAGCGTGCAAGAGCTGACAAGCAGAAGGTTCTGGAAATGCTCTTCTCTGCCTTTGAGAAACACCAGTACTACAACATCAGAGACCTGGTGGACATTACGAAGCAACCGGTGGTAAGTTGTCCAGCTCAAGGCAGTTGAACGTGAAAACACTGTGCCATTATATAAACGAGAGCTTGTGCCTCCCCTCATGAAAAAAAGTACACTTTAGTACACTTTTAAAAAGAGTACTTGTGTAACACTTCAGTATAAGGACCAGTTCTCACTATTAACTGGTTGCTTATTAGCAAGCACTTTATTAATATATTGGCTGTTTATTAGTGCTTATAAAGCATATATTCCACATGACCATATTCTAGATCCCTAATCCTAAACTTAACAACTACCTCACTAACTATTAATAAGCATAAAATTAGGAGTTTGAGGCAAAAGTCATAGTTAATGGTTTGTTAATGGCGAGAACTTAAAATAAATTGTGACCGTTATTTGTAATTAAATGAATGTGTATTATAGTTTGTTTATATTAAAGGGGTCATATGATGCGATTTCAAGTTT
>NW_015551034.1:712751-718406 GCF_001515605.1 Sinocyclocheilus anshuiensis | reverse complement strand
CAACATATTCTGTTACACCAAATACACAAAATAATGATCTTTAAAAAAAGCATCATATGACCCCTTTAAATGCAATTAGCTGAACTTCAGGGTGCTTTATTTGACCCACTTTAAAATACAGTGTATTGGCGTGCTATTATATTAAACTAAAATATATTTTAATGTCATCTATTTTGAAACTTTGTCATGTATTTAAATATATATTTAATTACACATTTGAATGATGAGGTTGCAATTTAGAAAAAAAAAATAACTTCAAGTGCAGCCTTTTACGCAAGGGTTCATCAAAACTGATGTTTGCTCTGTTAATGGCAATTTTGAATAAATCTTTTCAGTTGTTTTATTAGAAGTTATACATGAGAGAGATTAAACCAAGTTACAAGAAATCGCAAATATTCTGCATGGGTTTGGTGTTGATTATATTTTCATAGTTAAGTGAGCTCTTGATGATCCTATGAATAATTGCCACTTGACTGCTGCCTCAGTCTCCCTGAAGGATTGGAGAAATATAAATGTGATTGAAGTTACATGAGTCATAACTGAAAATAAACTAAACAGAACGGAGTAAGATAATTGTTACTTCCCACAGTAGTCTTGCCATTTAGTGCATAGATTACACTAAGTGAGGCTAAATAAAGAATTTAGCACTTTTCACAAAGTTGTTAAGAGTTGGATGATGTATGATCATATCTTGGCAGCATGTGTTCACCCTGTCGATCTGCTCTTCCTCTAGATTTACCTGAAGGAGATTCTTAGGGAGATCGGAGTGTATAATTCCCGAGGGCCTCATAAGAGCACCTGGGAGCTGAAGCCAGAGTATCGCCACTATGAGGAAGGACAGGAGGATGAGGAGGAAAAAATAGAGTAATCTGGTTTACATAAGCCTGGGTTGGTTTTGCTTTCATGTAACTGTTGTTTGTTTTTGTGCCAGATTTGCTTTGGACTTTGTTCACTCCTAGGTGGAACGAATGTCAGTATAAAAGAAATCAAAATAAACTTTTTTTTTCTTGGGTTACATAACTCGCGTTTCTCTAAGAGCATTATGAAATGAATACTGTAATTTGCATATGACTCTTACAGCCTTCTGAGTTGAGCACTTGTGTTTATGGTTACAGAAGCACATTAATAACATTAATGAAAACGCAGTCACCCTTTGGACTTACTATTAGTTGAACAGTTTCATAACTCTCGTCAGTAACAGTTAGTGCATATAAACACATCTGTCCTGCTGGGCAGGAATAATCACATGCAAGAGTAAATTGCTTAAGATCACTTGCTGGTCACACTTTACCACAAAACTAAATTAAAACAAAATTTGCATTTTTTTGGACCAACAAGGATTCCTGGATTGTTACATAATCACAATTTCTCCCAAAATTCACTACTGTAATGCCTTTTAGTGCTTCTGTATTTAATATTGTTCTCTAGTGTTTACTCATCACTGTAGTTTGTTTTTCAGTTTAAATTTGCATGAAGGCAACACAATAAATACCTTCATAATGTATAAACACTTTTTTTATTTGTAGAAATACTGGTGGTGGATGAGGAGATACCCCTGACAATGTAAAGCACTGAGTGCCTAGAAAAGCGCTATATAAATGTAATGAATTATTATCATTATTTTTATTTAGGGGTTGGTGTGGTGATATAAAAAGAAAAATTTTTAAAAGCAAAATATTATTTTTGTTCTGGATAGGTGCCGCCCACCTTATCTGCGGAGCTGTTTCCTCTGCTATTATAAAAATATCTTTTTCACCACCCCCAATACATAGATTAATATTAAGTTACATATAATAAAATTATTAAATGCATTTATAACAGGTCAAAAGCACATAAAAGAATATTTTAAATTATATTTATTTATTCCTGTAATGTAAAGCTGAATTTTCAGGATCATTACTCCAGTCTTCAGTGTAACACGATCCTTCAAAAATCATTTTAATATGCTGATCTGCTGAAGAAATATTGCTTATTATCAGTGTTGAAAACCAGTCAATATTTTTGAAATACAAGAAGTTGATCCCCCCCCCCAGGAATTTACTTAATATAAAGTTCAGAAGAACCATTTAATTGAAATGGAAAATAATAGTAAAACGTTTTTGCTGTCACTTTTGATGAGATGTCCGAGCATATAAAAGTATTTTTTTTACTTAACAGTAGCATATAAATTAAGTTCATAAATTCATTTTCCTACAAGCATTAAACAATGAGCTACAGTTATTAAAATACAGGCAAAGTAATTTATTTTTTCGTTAAATTTTTTGGTACAATTTCGTTACATACAGCAAGCATGAAAAAAACTCAAATGCAGTATTCTTTGTTTGGATGCATTGTTGAATGTTTATTATGAAACCGGAAGATACAGATATTACAGTGAAAAGCATAAGACAATAACATTACCTAATGTCATGAATACTAAAATGGTACATTTACATTTGTGTTCATCTGGGCTTTCTCTCCAAGCCCTAGCCGATGTGTGAAAGCCATGTGTGGTAGGTACTGTAGGTGTGAAATTCTTATTCTATCGCCACCTTCATACATTTTTTTTTTTCAGTCTTTTCGGCCCTCCACTGTTATTTTTCCATCAGCTCGGGTTGATCCAGCATGCCATCTGGATTTATAGTTTTGCCTGTGGAAACACTGGCAAGAGAAAAGGAGTCAAAAATAGAGCCCTCCGGCCTTAAAGCACACAAACCAGCACAGACAACATGTGCTCAGCTAATACATGCTATTATGTAGCTTCACTGGTCGTGACCTCAGCGATTTGTAGTCATCATTGCACATCTTTACTGCGTTAACGTCTTGACGTTCACTTTAGTCTGTTGCTAAACCATTTGCACTAAAGGTGCATTTAAGACTGTTTGAAGTGTTGTACCTTACAATCCTTTGCATTCTTATTTTCTTTGCATGCCATTCAAATTTTCATTTCATATTGGCTTTATGCTGCAAACCTAAGGGGAAAAAAAACAAAACAGAATAAAGCTCATTTACCATTATATAAGCCATACAGTCATAATATCAGTTATAATGCATATTCACGAGGCAGAAGGGCTCTTGACAGTGAGCACTCACTCGTATGCTAATGCAGTACCTGATGGACAGGTAACAGCCGCCTCCTACATGTTAAATGCATTTTCATTTAATGGGCACCTTCCCTCATGCTCTCAGCTGATGCACGGACCCCAGTGAGAGCGAGCGGCCCTTATCCTGTGTCCTGCAGCCCGTCTAGTGAGAAAGAGGGGAGTGTCAATTAGTCATTTCACTACTCCAGTCAACCAATCAGTCATTTCCTATAATCTTTTATAAAATTAACATAAGGGTATGGAAGCCCGTTTCCGCCACTAAATAATAATAATACAAAAAAAAAAAAAAAAATTTTTTAGACTGTAATAATATTTCACAATACTGTTTACTTATTTTTGATCAAATAAATGCAGCCTTGGTGAGCAAAATGTCCAGATTTTAAAAAACCTATTAACTTATTAACATATTTAGATGAAATAACTTGTGTGTCAAAATGTGTAATTTTAAAAACAGCAAATTGCCTTTATTTATTGCCTTAATTATCAATATTTTATGATTCATGTCATTTATATTTTCAAAATCATTGTGTCATGGTAAAACTTGTGTAGGCCTATCGTAAAATTGCATGAATCGAACTCACTTTCTAGGCTTGTTGGTTTGATGGCAAAAAGAGTAGATCATAACACATTTGCTGCATCAAGATGCATTATGTGCTCCTGAAAGCTGAACTTTACAATAGTAAAAAGTAAACAAAATAAAATCTATTATGCCTAGTTTTTCAGCATTATTTACTTCGAATAAGAGTCGTTATATACTGCAGACTTACTCCCTTTTGCTATGCTGGTGTTAGGGGACAAACATGCATATCCCAGAAGATTGCTAAGGAAATTAATCAAATATTCCTCAAACTCAGGAAGCACTCTAAAAACTGAATTGCTGATGTAGCGTGCACCGCAGCGGGGAAGTTATTGCAACGTTCTCACAATTCTTCCTTTTTTTTTCTTCTCAGAATTGTGAGAAACGTGCAATTCTGAGAAAAAAAAAAGTCAGAATTGTGAGTTTGTATCTCAATTGTGAGATAAAAAGTCACTATTCCCTTTTTTTATTTTTTATTCAGTGGCGGAAACGGACTTCCATATAAATGTGAAGTCACGTTTTTTTTAGTAAGGATCAATTAAGTTATTTAACGATACATTAAACAATTCATAGAAGATTTAAACCTGTGAAGTTGTTTTCAGATGACAAAACTACAACTTGCACGACTGCAAGCCAAGTGCATTAGGCTTATTATATAAATAGTTATAATTTGAATTATACAGACAAAATGTAATTGAAAATGTATTTTAACTGATCAGAAGTGACTGTTAAGACGATTATATAATCATGAAATATTTATATTTTAAATAAATGATGTTCTTTTGAACTTTCTATTCAAAGAATGCAGAAAAAATATGATTTCCACAAAAATATTAAGCAGCAAAAAACTTATCAGCATTAGAACCGTTACAGATAACTGTGCACCAACAATATTAATTATAATAAATAATGCTTTACACATTTTGAAAGCGTGTATGCTCATGTTAAGTTGCAAAGAATAGGTTATAATGCATTACAATAACTCTTTTTTTTTGTTTGTTTTTTTAAACCTAGCACCACAATCTGATCTAGAAAAGCTCTCCCTTGGCCCAGGTAAACACATTGATGATAAAATGCATGCTGACCTATGAAAACAGAGACATATAGCACGTATAACTCCAGCTTAAGCTGAACTGCATCAGGGGGATAAAAATAGCCTATTTGTCCGAGATCAGATATTTCAGCTTAACGGTGTCTGTAATTTAAACTATCATATATAATAAACATATTAACAAGTTGTTTATGATACTCCATAATCTTCAAGACATGGTGGAGAGCACGTGTTCAGCAGCCTGCACAGTATGGACCGCCAAACCTGCAGAACAACTCAAAATATACATGCATTTAAGACTCTTGTTACAGGTCAGATTACCTGATATGCATTCTTGGTAAGTCATGGTAGCGGACTGTAACTCTGTCAGTGATATAATAAGAGTTGGGTGTCGACTGCTCCAACTGCCTCTGCTTCTTCTTGGAGAAAGTAAAAGGGGGGAAAGCTTCGCTACTGGGGTTTAAAAGAGACAGGAAGTGCGTCACTCGCTTCTCTCCGCCCATCGACTGGACATATGCGCCCTCTACAGGACACAGATGACACTTTGTACTAAAGACATGACAAAACAACAACAAAATCAAATTAGTAGTAAATTAAAGTTGCTGTAAGCGAATTCAGCTGTTACAGCTTTATGTATAGACGTGTGAGATCTATCTATTTAGCTAGCCTACTCTCCATTATTGTTCACCAGGTTGCTGCCGTGTGTTTTGAGTTTGAGCTCCGTCAAGTTAATTTTGTCGTCTAATTTTTTATCTTAAAATCAATTTTATACACCATAATTTTCGTTTCTATAACGTGTGAATATATCCCCTATCGTATTCTACAACAAAAACAATCAGAGCGCCTTGTTATCACTAGTTCTATTTTTGTCCGCTATTAGCATATAGCCTGCTAGCATCGCCAGCGTGGTTGCCGCTAATCTCGCTTACATTACTAATACTCTA